>NC_135807.1:119376164-119676164 GCF_964213995.1 Mustelus asterias | reverse complement strand
ACACCTATAAATGCGGCCAGCCTCAAATCCACCTCTCACTGCCTCCACTCACCGCCAGCTATTCGGCTATGGCAGGAACATCAATCAAACACCGTGCCACACAATCACTGACATTCCATCACCTTCCTTGCAGGACAAAGTGGTAAAATAAAAGGGGGCTGGGCAAACTGGTGGCAGCACCATGGAGGGGTTCACACTTAGTCATCATGCTGCTGGCTGTGCCAGAGTTAGCAGCGTCCAGCTTTGCTGAGAACACTGCAGATGATGCTGTGTTCCTGCTTTATGCTCCCTCTCACTTCTCAGTTCACCCTCAACCTGCACAATGGCATGGTGAGCAAGCTACCGCTGGTGGTGTAACCATGAGCCTCTTGCCTCCTACCCGAGGCCAGTTTCTCTCACACCAACCTCCCTTTTCTGAGAGCCTGCTTTCCGACCGACACTCGAGAGCAGCCACTGCAAAGCCACTAACCCTAACCCAAGTCCGAACCCTAATCCTAACGCAGACAAGCAGGAAAAAAAAGAGCAATGGCACTGCACTGATGAAAAGGCCCTGTCACTCGATCTGACACTCGCAGCCACGAGCTCAGACACTGGCACTGGATATGGCTTGGGGGGAGTGGGGGGTGGGAGTACAGATTTGGAGTGAACATATGGTGAACTATCCAGGTACAAGTCGGTTGCAGCCAGGCCAGGGGGGAAGTATGGTTTGCCTGCCAATGCATCAGAAGGCGAGGGAGGACATGGGCAAGTTCTGTTGCAGAGGATTCAGATTGGGACTTTGAAAGGGCAGCAGACGGGAGAGTGTTGAATGGGCACGCCAACCGAGATGCTCGTTTAGTCAGAATTTGAGATTGGGTGTGCATTAGTCATACAGCAAAAATGCCTGAGTGCAACAAATACTGAGTACGAGACCTGGTCGGGCAGGACAGTCGACATGTTCGAGCAGGTCCACTTCTTTTCATTTCTCTCATCTCCACAGTGCCTTGCTTCTTCTCAAAGTCTTCTGAACTACACAAGAATGTTAGACCAATGTCCGCAAAGATCCATGTGTGTTAATTCTCTTGTTCACTACATTCTGCATGGTAGCACAGTGGTTAGCACTGCTGCTTCACAGCGCCAGGGACATGGGTTTGATTTCCAGCTTGGGTGACTGTCTGTGTGGAGTTTGCACGTTCTCCTCGTGTCTGCGTGGGTTTCCTCTGGGAGCTCCGGTTTCCTCCCACATTCTGAAAGACATGCTAGTTGGGTGCATTGATCCAAACAGGCGCCGGAGTGTGGTGACTAGGGGAATTTCACAGTAACTTCATTGCAGTGTTAATGTAAACTTTACTTGTGACTAATAAATAAATTTTACTTGACTTTTTACTGAATTGTATCCCTTTGTCACCAACAGGGGAGAGAGGCAAAACTGAACTCCTTTATTTTCTCACCACCTAAGCAGAGGTGTTTTCATTTTTGAAATAGTCTGTGATGTGTTTCCCCAAATCCTCTGTCTGTGATGTTAATATTAAAGTGACTCGCAACAAACCCTCTTCAGGTTTAAATCAGTGGTATAGTTTATTCATACATTCAAACCCGGGAAAAGATTGCAAACTCATGCATACGAACAAGCGCACAATGAGAAGATGGGAAAGAGGATTTTGTTTTCCAATTATGAACAAAAGAAAAAGATCCACAGGATATCATTTTGTGTGATTGTCAGAGTCCTGTAAGTTGGAGTCCAGTGATGCTTTCTTCCTGAAGGTGGTACATTTCAGATGGGTTCAGTTAGGTGAAACGCAAGTTGTAGAATTTCTTTAAAATTGATGATAATGTAATGACTTGACATTGGTATACAGAGACTTGGTTTGCTTGGCAGGTGCTGGCAGGGACCTTGTAGAGAAATAGGCTTTGAGGACGAATAGACTTGTGTTTAAAGTTTATTTATTTATTAGTGTCACAAGTAGACTTACATTAACACTGCAATTAAGTTATTGTGAAAATCCCCGAGTCGCCACACTCTGGCACCTGTTCGGGTACACTGAGGGAGAATTTAGCATGGCCAACGCAGCTAACCAGCACGCCTTTCAGACTGTGGGAGGAAACCGGAGGAAACCCATGCAGACACGGGGAGGACATGCAAACTCCACACAGACAGTGACCCAAGCCAGGAATTGAACCCGGGTCCCTGGCGCTGTGGGGCAGCAGTGCTAACCACTGTGCCACCGTGCCGCCCACTGTTGAGATGAGACATTGAAAGACAATAATGTGTTCTAGACAGATTAATCAAACTTCACTGGAATAAACACCCATCAGGACTTTAAAAACCATTTACCAAGCCAGAGAAATTAGAATACCGCATTGAAAGGCTACGAAGAAGCCAGCATTTTCAAAGTAACAATCCTGAGAAGATATATCTACTGCAAACCAAGATCTTTCGGGAATTTAAATATGGAGATCTGATTCATACAACTATACCCAGAAAGACAACTGAACAAAATGGCCATAACCTGGGATAACCACTTCAAGATCAACAATTAATCATATTTTTGTTTGTTTGTTTTTCTCCTTCACGAACCGTAAAACATCTTCAGGCCTATCCTCTTATTCTACTGTGCGTGTGTGCGCTTTTGTGTTTGTGTGTGTGCCATTTGAATGATAATTGTCATTTATCTATTTTTTTAATTCGGGAAGCAGTGTCAATAAATGCATTTCATTCTTTGTTTAAATTCAGAAAAATCTGTCTTGACTAATCTTTTTTTAATCTGAAATTATACATAGCAGGATTCCTGCAGTATTGGCAAAGCACACCCATACTAAATTCACAAAAAGACCCTGGCTGGAATCTTCCCAAAAATGCACAGAGTGAGAAAACCAGTGTGAAGCTTGTAGGCTGCACAGCCGGCTTTTCTCACTGCACTGAACAGCACGCTGTGCAATTTCAAAGTCTCCATTGTCTCAGAATGCTCCAGGCTGCTTCCCCCTTTGAGGGGGAGAGCTGACTGGTGGCGATTTAATCTGAGGATCACCACACCTCAGACAGGGGGCAAGGTTGAGAAGGCGGGGCCTACATGAACAACCTCAGCCGGTATGGAAATGGATCCCGCTCTGTTGGCGTCGCTCTGCATCACCAGTCAGCCGTCCAGCCGTCTGAGGTAACTGACCCTCAAAGGGGACATGAGAATCACACAGTCAGCAAGACGGGCAGGGCCTAAGAAAGAGAATCTCGAGATTGGGGCACCCTTCAACAAAAGGAACCTCCACAGTCACGAAACCAACCCCCCCCCCCCCACCTCCCCCGTACCCCGTCTCCCCGCCCCACGGACACAGGGAAACCCCCATACTCTGTATGGATAGGGGGAACTCCCCACTTCCCCTAGGGAGCACCAACATAATGCTCCTTACATAATTGAAGTCTTTCCCTGTTCAATTCAAATTTTCTTGCTTGCTTTTCTCTTTCAACTTCCAGGCTTTCCGCTTCTTTTTCTCTTTGGAATTCTAACTCAAGTTTTTCTTCAATTTCTCCTACTTTTTGAAACTCTAATTTAAGCTTCTGTTTTTCTCTTTCATGGAATCCCTACAGTGCAGGAGGCCGCCATTTGGCCTATTTCTATCTTGAACTCAGGTTGTTTCATTTGTAATTGGGATCTAGCTAACTCTACTCGATGTTGACAGGATCACCCTTTTCCTCCTCGAGGTTCAAGTGCTGAGCCAATTCTGCAACAATCGCTGCCTTTTTGTTGCGCCCCCATTTTCAAATCAACGCCTAACCTCTCTGCCACAGACTTCAAATTAACCTTTGTTGATAGTTGCAAGGCACGAACAGACATGTTTCCTCTCAACTATTTACCATTTATATAGACGATCTGGAGGTGGGGACTGAGTGTAGGGTAACAAAGTTTGCAGACGACACAAAGATAAGTGGAAAAGTGAATCGTGTGGAGGGCGTAGAAGGTCTGCAGAGAGATTTGGACAGGCTGAGTGAGTGGGCGAGGATCTGGCAGATGGAGTATAACGTTAACAAATGCGAGGTTATTCACTTTGGAAGAAATAATAGCAAATTGGATTATTATCTAAATGGAAAGAAATTACAACATGCTGCTGTGCAGAGGGACCTGGGGGTCCTTGTGCATGAGACGCAAAAACCCAGTCTGCAGGTGCAACAGGTGATCAAGAAGGCAAATGGGATGTTGGCCTATATCGCAAGGGGGATGGAATATAAAAGCAGAGATGTCTTGCTGCATCTGTACAGGCTATTGGTGAGGCCGCAGCTGGAATACTGTGTGCAGTATTGGTCCCCTTATTTGCGGAAGGATATATTGGCCTTGGAGGGAGTGCAGAGAAGGTTCACCAGGTTGATACCAGAGATGAGGGGTGTTGATTATGAGGAGAGACTGAGCAGATTGGGTTTGTATTCGTTGGAATTTAGAAGGCTGAGGGGGGATCTTATAGAGACCTATAAGATAATGGAGGGGCTGGATAGGGTAGAAAGGAAGCTAGAACTAGAGGGCACAGCCTCAAAATAAAGGGGGGTCAGTTTAGGACAGAGTTGAGGAGGAACTTCTTCTCTCAGAGGGTGGTGAATCTCTGGAATTCTCTGCCCACTGAAGTGGTGGAGGCTACCTCGTTGAATATGTTTAAATCACGGATAGATGGATTCCTGATCAGTAAGGGAATTAGGGGTTACGGGGATCAGGCGGGTAAGTGGAACTGATCCACTTCAGATCAGCCATGATCTTATTGAATGGCCGGGGCAGGCTCGAGGGGCTAGATGGCCTACTCCTGCTCCTATTTCTTATGTTCTTATGTTCTCTCTTTGGGAATGCCTGAGCTTTGAAAGTAGTCACGTTGATTTTCCATTGGATACAACACAAGTAACTGTGAAATCTTATTTGTTTAAACACTGGAAGATTCCACTGCTCCTATTTTGCAGCATCTGGATAAAAACAAATTACTGCAGATGCTGGAATCTGAAACCAAAAGAGAAAACGCTGGAAAATCTCAGCAGGTCTGGCAGCATCTGTAAGGAGAGAAAAGAGCTGATGTTTCGAGCCCAGGTGACCCTTTGTCGAAGCTTTGACAGGGGGTCACCTGGACTCAAAACATCAGCTCTTTTCTCTCCTTACAGATGCTGCCAGACCTGCGGAGATTTTCCAGCATTTTCTCATTTGGTTACAGCCTCTGTATCTTGATTCTGCAAGAGCCTCCAATACGATTTCTATCGAGACATAACTTTTAAAAAGAAATTAATTTCTCAGCGACTGACAGAAACGACCAAAGGATAAGATCTCACATTTGAAGACTTTTCCTTTAACAAACAAAATAAAACCAACATAGATCAAATATTATTTAAAAGACAATTAATATATCAAACTAAAGAAAAGGTACTTTTGTATCAGCGAACAAACTGGATTGAGATACATCTTACAAGTCCTTTCGGTGTGCACCACACATGTGCAACATTACAAGAACAAGTTGAAAGTTACCGCTAGGCGCAGTCAAAACCTCCAAGACCCTTCGAAAGTCATTCCACTCAGACTAAATCTTCTCAATACGATTTTTACCAGCAAGGCTCACTTCAGTGACACCTGGTCCCGTAAATTACCTTCCTTTCAAACAGAAAACAAACTCTCACAAGCATCCTGCTTCGTTGCTACCACAGAACAGTCCCTCTCTGATTTTCACAGAAGTAGCTGCTTTGCTCCTCCACACAGCAATATGCTTTGTCCCTTCTCTCCATGGACTTTCCTGTGAGTTGCTGTATCAAGGTGTGAAAACTGTTACTTGCTTTAAACTTGTTTAACCTCCTTGATCTCTCCCATTGCTTCCCCCAACAAAATGCCCCAACTGCGCACCCCGCTCCCTCCACCCCTCCCTGCTGGCACCCCGATAACAGAGGCATGTCTTTGATTGGGACATTTCTGAAATTCTCTCTCTTGGTTTCAATCATAGAATCCCTTAAGTGCAGAAGGAGGCCATTTAGCCCATCGAATCTGCACTGACCACAATCCCACCCAGGCTCTATTCCCGTAATCCCACATATTTACCCTGCTAATCCGCTGACACTAAGGTCAATTTACCATGGCTAATCAACCTAACCCGCACATCTTTAGATCTTTGGTTAAAGGAGACATTTTAAAGCATAGCCATCTTATAATGTCCAGCATCCATAACACATGTTTAATGAGAAGAGAATGGGCAAATGCAGTACCGTCCTGAAAAACAGGGAAGGTGAAGGGTAAGACCATTTTTGCGAAGTTCATTGCAGAACGGCACAAATTGTCCAGCAAACTTTAATGAATTCATGGGGCCACAAACTCACAATCAACTTAAACCTAAATAGTGGTTTGCATCATTCACAGCTGTGCCAATAAAGCTTGGCTGAAACATGTGCAGGCAACTTTAATGGAAAATGTACGAGCATGTTCAAGCAACATTCACAGCACGGTGTGCACCTCAGTCAAACGCATTTATTTGACTGGTTAAGAGACTCCGTCGCCTACTCTGCTACACTGTCCTAGTCCACAAGGTCATTCATTTAGTGGTGGCAATGGGAAAAAAAGAAATGAAACAATGTGACAAATCCACAGCAGGTCAGTTGGCATCTGAAAGATAATGATGTTATTGTTTTGTGTACATTAAACAGGTACTGCACTCTATAAAAACAGGAACCAAATGTTTTGTGAGACACTTTCAGACATTTCAAAAACATGAATAAAAGAAGTTGTTCCTTTTTTGTATTACAATAGGCACAGCCAGATAGGCAGACAATTTCCCCATACCCCTCCTCCGTAAGGTTAATTCAGCTTTTAATTTGCAGATATTGACTGATGTGCACTTGAAGAGGATTACAATCCTTTTTTGTAGCCCCTTTTTGGGACTATCAGGCGTACTCTTCGGATGATCAATCTCACTTTAGGCTGAGAAGACACACATATACTTAAAAATGAGTCTGACTAACTAATCTTACTCTATCAGAGGAAAGGAACCACCAGGGAATATTACCATCCTCTGGATAGCCTTTTTAACAAGTTGCCAGATTATAACAACCTGGACATTATTAGGGTCTGGACATCTCTCCTCAAAAATGAACCCCTCCACTGAAGAATGGAGATGCATTCCCATGATTGGATATGGAAGACTATATGACACAATATACTTTCTAAATTATATAAAATAATCTTAAAGAACCAAATATGTAACATTTGATGGCATTCACAACATTAATGGTTCTAAGAACGGTAAGTATAATCTTATATCTTTTAGAGAATCTAAGGGTTATTAATGGTACAGAGAGATTTTTAAGATATTCATCAATATTTAAAGTAGCATTAACCATAAATCCCCAAGTCGAAAGCTACCAGGTCAAGCAAGATACATCTATCCCAATTAAGGGGAAAAATATCATCACCACACTACAGCAGCTAGCTGTGCCTTTACCACGAGAGATGCTGGAGTGAATCCAACAAATCTAAAAATCCTACTGTGTGGTTCCATAATTACCACAAACAAACTAATTGAGCACAAAGCCTGTTGAGCACCTGTGCTGGACACCATCCTTTGCTTTCATCAACATCCTTCAAGTAAACAGGATAGTGGTCAGATAGTGGTCACTACACTCCGTTTCCAGGACTCAATTAACAAATTATTTAGGGTCATCCTTAAGATTATCCATTGTTAGATTGTGGTATATTACAATTTATTGATGCATTGCTGAGCTGATATTGATGCCGGTTCCTGTTTTTTTCAGAACTGTCATGTGTTGGTGAAGAGACCGTAAGCTATGCTACAGGATGTTGTCATCTCTGAGCACATGATTATATCCAGGAAGATCTATAAACTTTTAAACTTTTGTCCAGCAGGTGAACTCTAATTTTTAATCCCTACTTCATAGCAGAATCAATATTTTGATCTTAGAACTCTGTCTTTATATCTGGATTCTCTTTTAACCCTGTATTTATATCTGAATTCCTTCACACACGGTAATATAAGATATTTTATTTAGAGTGGCACGATGGCACAGTGGTTAGCACTGCTGCCTCACAGTGTCAGGGACTTGGGTTCAATTCTGGCCTCGGGTGACTGTCTGTGTGGAGTTTGCACATTCTCCCCGTGTCTACGTATGTTTGCTTCGGGTGCTCCGGTTTCCTCCCACAATCCAAAGATGTGCTGGGGTTAGGTTGATTGGCTATGCTAAATTGTCCTTAGGCGTCAGGGGGATTAAGAGAATAAATATATGGGGTTACTGGGATAGGACCTGGGTTGTATTGTTGTCGGTGCAGGCTCGATGGGCCAAATGGCCTCCTTCTGCACTGTAGATTCTAGGATTTTAGATTGACTTTCAGATGTCTAGCACTTTTGTTTCATCAGCACTAACAAGCACATTGTCACATCAGTTGAGACAATGCTGAGTTATGATTACAACTGAGTGCATGAGCAAGCCACATGATGACAAACACTTTACTATAAAGTAAATTGCATGTTGCATGTTCTCCGGATTTCCTATGGGTGCTCCGGTTTCCTCCCACAGTCCAAAAGACATGCTGGTTAGGTGTATTGGCCATGCTAAATTCTCCCTCAGTGTACCCGCACAGGCACCGGAGAGTGGCGACTAGGGAATTTTCACAGTAACTTCATTGCAGTGTTAATGTAAGCCTACTTGTGGCACTAATAAAGAAAAACTTAAACATTAGTAACTATAATAACCTGGGCAGCTCCTCGGCTGTAAGCTACAGTGGTAACTTCTTTCCAGCAAACAGAAAATGCACCAGTTGTTTTGGGATGTCAGGATGAACAAAGGGCATTGAGAAAGGCAGGTAGACCTTAGGGAGACACAGATCTCAAGGCCAGAGCAAAAACAGAGAAAACAAGTGCTTTGTCAAAGGAAGTCATTGCATATTGCCAAGGTTAAGCAGAAAGAGGGAGGATACAGGCATGACTATCAATAGTGAATCTCAAGGGCAGCAAATGGAATCCCTGAGGGGATTGCTTGCTATCATGATGGAGAAACAGAAGACCTTAATGATGCAGATGCAGAGGACAAATCTGATGCACACGGAAGTGATTTGGCCTCTCCTCATTGCACGAAGAAGCCAAATTGTTTTTCCTGAGCACAAGCTTCAAAGTCAGCTGAAGTGAAAGTGGGCCATATGCTTGCTTGTTTGGAAGATGCTGTTGCACTGCTTCAAAGGTGGGAAACATTTGTCAGAAGAATATATAGTCAGAGAGTTAGGCCGGAATGTTACAACTGTTCACACCAGTGGGATTTTCCCATCCCACCGCAGTGAACGGAGATTTGGCTAGACACCAAATTCTCCAACTTCGCTGCAGTGGGAGCATGGTGTGAACGGCTGGTAAGATCGCGCCCTTGGTGTCCCATGTTTCAATAATGTTTTTTGTGGACAGAAAATTATAGGGGTGAGCCTAGTCATCTATAATTATTTATCAACAACACGATCTTTATTAATATTGTCCAGGAATATTTTATCTGGCCCAATTTGTTAGCCCAGCAGGGTAAGGTTATAAAAGGATTAAGACGTTGCATTTTCACTTTTGCCATTTTATTCAGCACTTAAGTGAGCTTAGACAAGAAAAAGGAGATATCAGCTGCCACTCTGTGGGACTCCAATCCAATCATAAAGAAACATCATGCAGTATCTATTAGTCCAATGATTTTTTTTTGTCTTTCACTCAATGGCATTGCCATCACTGAATCCCCCACTATCAACATGCTGGGGGTTACTGATTGACCATAGACTGAACTGGACTAGCAATATCAAAACTGTGGCTATAACAGCAGTCATGATGTAGAGATGCCGGCGTTGGACTGGGGTAAACACAGTAAGAAGTCTAACAACACCGGGTTAAAGTCCAACAGGTTTATTTGATAGCAAAAGCCACGAGCTTTCGGAACAGGCTGTCCCTTCGTCAGGTGGGTGGGAGTTCTGATTACAAACAAGGCACAAAGACACAAACTCAGACACAAAGTTTGTGTCTTTGTGCCTTGTTTGTAATCAGAACTCCCACCCACCTGACGATGGGACAGCCTGTTCCGAAAGCTCGTGGCTTTTGCTACCAAATAAGCCTGTTGGACTTTAACCTGGTGTTGTTCGACTTCTTGCTATAACAGCAGGTCAGGGGCTAGGAATCCTGCTGTTTGCTGCTAGGAATCGAATAACTCACCTCTTGATTCCATATACAAGGTACAAGTCCAGAATGTGATGGAATACTCTCCACTTGCCTGGATGAATGCAGCTGTAACACTCAGTAAGTGTGACGCCATCCAGGACCAAGCAGCCCGTTTGATTGGCACCCCATCCACAATCATTTACTCCCTCCACCACTGAGCACGGTGACAGTAGTGCCTACAAGATGCACTGCAGGAACTCGCTAAGACTTCCTAGACAGCACCTTCCAAGCCCACAACCGCTACCAGCTAGAAGGACAAGGGCAGCAAATACATGGGAACACCACCACCTGCAAGTTCCCCTCTAACCCGCTCACCATCCAGATTTGGAAATATATTGCCATTCCTTCACTGTTCCTGTTTCATAATCCTGAAATTCTTTCCTTAACAGCACTGTGTGTGTACATACACTTCATGGACTGCAGCAGTTCAAGAAGGCAGCTCACCGCCACCTTTTCAAGGGCAATTTGGGGTGAGCAATAAATGCCCTCCTAGCCAGTGATGCCCATATCCCATGAATGAATAAAAAAACTGGGAGCTTCCAGTGTGATGGTGCTCACACCACCGCAGGCAGCCACACACAATGCTATTTCTTCAGCTTTCAAAAATGTACCAAATAAGCAAAACAAACCACCCAGTCTCCGCCCAGCGTGCTCCAACTTGGTATTCTACAGTTTCTTAATAAGGTCAGGTTTTTGCAGCATTTGTGGTATGAATATGATACTTAATGAAGAATGGTGGTTTCCATATGTATGCTGAGATACTGAAGCCTTCAGTCCCCACCACCAAGTGTATATCCAAGCCACTGACTCCATCCTCCACCCTGGTCACTGTCTGAAGCTGGCCCAGCCCTCAAAATGCTCATCCATGCATTTGTTACTTCTGACTCATTCCAATGTCTCTTCCAGCCTCTCAACGGCTACCCTCAATAAACTCAGTCAGACTCTGCTGCCCACATCCTAACTCCCACTCCATTCCACTCAACCATTATCCCTGTGCTGGCTCACCTGCATTGAGTGTGGAGATGCCGGCGTTGGACTGGGGTAAACACAGTAAGGAGTCTAACAACACCAGGTTAAAGTCCAACAGGTCGCCTGCATTGACCCAGCAATGGTTAAATGCAAACTTTTCATCCTTGTGTCCAAAGCCCTCATGGCTTTGCACTTTGCTATTGTCAACCTCCTTCAGGCTTACAGTTCTCTAAAATAGACCTACACAGAGAGGAGCACACCTACATTTAGAAAAGTTGAGAAACAGTATTACGAAAGGAACTTCACCATTGAAAGTTCAGAAGTATTTGAATTCTCACTAGTGCTTCTCGCAGTAAAGGTGCCAAATGCATACGACAATGCTTATCTGAGGAGATCTTGTTGAGCAGGAGGTGTGCTACTCAGGGAACTTAAGGTAACACCTTATCATGGATTTAGATGGCTATTCTAAGGTATTATGCTGTAACATTATGGGACTTGGACTACTGGATTATACATTCCAAATAAGGCTATGTTTTCCATCTTTTAATCATCTTTAATGTTTCAATGGACCTCGCCACTTGAAGTGTTCAAATGTTCAGTTCTTTTCATACAATTTTAAATAAGTTAGTTAATATATCGTCTCACATAGTATTCTGTATATAATTCCAAGAACTCCACCCTGTTCACTCCTAAGTGGGGAGATACACTATTCAAGAGAGATCCCCAGACTTTCATAATATCTGGGATATTTGTAAGTTAGCTGATGCCTATTAAAGACAGCTGTCTGGAAGATGGTAATATTCTAAACTGATTCCTTTCTTTAGTTCAGTTCTTCAAACCTTACAAATCTCTGTGAGAGAGTGAGAGTAATTATCAGGGAAAAGCTTCTGATCTGAAATAGTCCCTTAAAGGGTTAAGGTTATAAACCACTTCATACCAGAGGTAACACAAGGAAATGTTATGTTATGAAGCATTTTGCTGTGATCTGGATGTATTGCCCAGAAGGGTGATGGAAGCAGATTCAATAATGGCTTTCAAAAGGGAATTGAATAGATACTTGAAAGGAAGACACTGCAGGATTCTGGGGAAAGAGCAGTGAAGTGGGACTGATTGCTGCCAAAGAGCTGATATAATCTCAAAGGGGTTAAATGCTTCCTTCTGTGCAGTATCAATCTATGATTCTAGATAAGCTCGCAAACCATTTATGAATATCATCTAATCATAATCATTTACTGGATTGTAAGTATCAAAATTGTCTGAAAAAGTGCTGAAGCTAATGCTCGATTGGGATACATCTAACGACACTATATTAATGAATGACTTTTCTGTTTAATCTTGTTTGTTTGATTTGATTTGATTTGATTTATTATTGTCACATGTATTAACATTTCGTGAAAAGTATTGTTTCTGGCACGCTATACAGACAAAGCATACCATTCATAGAGAAGGAAACAAGAGAGTGCAGAATGCAGTGTTACAGTCATAGCTAGGATGTAGAGAAAGATCAACTTAATGCAAGGTAAGTCCATTCAAAAGTCTGACAGCAGCAGGGAAGAAGCTGTTCTTAAGTCGGAAGTAGGTGGAAGAGAGAATGTCCGGGGTGCGTGAGGTCCTTAATTATGCTGGCTGCTTTGCCAAGGCAGTAGGAAGTGTAGACGGAGTCAATGGATGGGAGGCTGGTTTGCGTGATGGATTGGGCTATAGTCACAACCTTTTGTAGTTCTTTGTGATCTTGGGCAGAGCAGGAGCCATGCCAAGCTGTGATACAACCAGAAAGAATGCTTTCTATGGTGCATCTGTAAAAGTTGGTGAGAGTTGTAGCTGACATGCCGAATTTCCTTAGTCTTCTGAGAAAGTAGAGGCGTTGGTGGGCTTTCTTAACTATAATGTTGGCATGTGAGGACCAGGACAGGTTGTTGGTGATCTGGACACTTAAAACCATGAAGCTCTCGACCCTTTCTACTTCATCCCAGTTGATGTAGACAGGGGTATGTTCTCCTTTACGCTTTCTGAAGTCGATATAATCTCCTTCGTTTTGTTGACATTGAGGGAGAGATTATTGTTGCTGCACCAGTTCGCCAGATTCTCTATCTCATTCCTGTATTCTGTCTCGTCATTGTTTGAGATCTGACCCACAATGATGGTGTCGTCAGCAAACTTGAAAATCGAATTGGAGGGGAATTTGGCCACACAGTCATAGGTGTATAAGGAGTATAGTAGGGAGCTGAGAACACAGCCTTGTGGGGCACCGGTGTTGAGGATGATCGTGGAGGAGGTGTTGTTGCCTATCCTTACTGATTGTGGTCTGTGAGTTAGGAAGTTCAGGATCCAGTCGCAGAGGGAGGTGCCAAGGCCCAGGCCACGGAGCTTGGAGATGAGCTTTGTGGGAATAATGGTGTTGAAGACTGAGTTGGAGTCAATAAATAGGAGCCTGACATAGGTGTCCTTATTATCTAGGTGTTCCAGGATTGAGTGCAGGGCCAGGGAGATGGCATCTGCTGTGGACCTGTTGCGGCGGTCGATGAACTGTAGGGGATCCAGGTAGTCCAGGAGTCTGGAATTGATTCGTGCCATGACTAGCATTTTCTTTATTTTGCTTCCAGCACTATATATTACCATTGGTGTTGCCAAACTGATTTATCAGCTAAAATAATCGAAGTTGCAGTCAAAGTTTGAAAAGGATTTAATCTTCTTTATATGAATAAACACTAGCATGAGAAAACCTTAACATTATTACTAGATAGTCTTATGACATGGCTAACAGTCAATCAAGGGTTTATACAATTGATTTCCTGCACTGAATACTGGTAGGTGATTATATGCTGGCTGAATGTAGCATTTGGTGCATTAACTCTCTGAAACAAGGAGCTGGATGAATATCTGGTCTGAAAGTCACATCAATGCTATAGTTAAAAAGAAACACCAATGCCTCTTTCTCAGGAGGCAAAGAAAATGCAGAATGTCCACTCGAACTCAAACCAATTTTTACAAATGCACCATAGAAAGTATCCTTTCCGGTTGTATCACAGTTTGGTATGGCTCCTGCTCTGACCAGGAACATAAAAAATTACAAAGTGTTGTGAATGAAGCCCAGTCCATCACAAAAATCAGCCTCTCATCCATTGACTCTGTCTACACTTCCCACTGCCTTGGAAAAGCAGCCAGCATAATCAAGGATCCCACGCACCCTGGACATACTAGAGGTGATTCGCCCAGCTCACTGCGCTGCTCTGGGCATTGCCAGCCTGGCAGTACCAGCCTGGCCCCCTGGCACTGCCCAAGGGACAAAGTGGCAATGCTATGACAGATAGGCGCATGCGCAGTGGCCCGCTCAGTGCTATGCTGCCAGCCTCTCCAGAGGGAATAGGCCCCACCCACTGATTTTCAGTGTGAATCTTGCTAGGGCACTCTGTAATGCAGTGTGGGAGGTTCATTTTGAAAATCCCGCTAAAAAAAGCAGTGGGAGTTACTCCAGTTTTTATGCAAATTCGGCACTTAGAATTTTTTTGGGAGAATCCTGGCCACTACCTTCCCAGGAAAAAGATACAAAGGTCTGAGATCACGTACCAACCGTCTCAAAAGCAGCTTCTTCCCTGCTGCCATCAGACTTTTGAATGGACCTATCTTATATCAAGTTGATCTTTCTCGACACCTTAGCTATGACTGTAACACTACATTCTGCACCATCTCCTTTCCTTCTCTATGTGCGGTACGCTTTGTTTGTATAGCACGCAAGAAACAATACTTCTAACTATGACAATTTCACTTTTCAATACATGTAACAATATTAAATCAAATCAAAAAACATCATTTGTGTGACAAAATTGTGTTTTAAGGACAACTGTGTTAAAGGTATATATCTGCTTTCAAACCTTCAATTGAGTTTAAAAACCTTTTTCAAAATGGAGGTATGGACAGATAACAGAGCACGATTCTGCGTTAGTTCAAATCTTGTCAGAGTGTCTTATTTCTGGAGCTGGCTATGAAGGGTCATGACAAAGACTCCTCAGGAATGTGCGTTGAATCTTCTAAAAGGTGTAAAATCCCTTTTGTCTTCTTAGAGAAGAGGATCAAGAAGGGACTTCAACAGGACCTCAACATGATTAATCTTCTTGCTTGTTTGAGTCCATGACTTATTGAAAATTAACATAACAGCCACTTTTGCGATGCTGGATTCTATCAAGGATGCTGTAAAAAGCCTTTTTGTGTGACCGTGTACAGAGAATCCAAAAGACCTTAAGGAGTCAGGAACAGCCCACAGCTGAACGAACTGTGAACATGAGAGCTGTGCTTCTCTCGGCCACTGGGAGTTATAGAGTACGAATTTCAACAGAGTAGATGGGGAGAAACTGCTTCCACTAGCACAAGGGTGAATAACTAGAAGACACAGACTTAAGGTAGTCACCAAAACTTCCAGAGGGGAAATGAGGAGAATTTGCTTTTAAGTACTGAGTTGTTTCATCAAGAATGCGCTGCCTGAAAGGGTAGTGGATGTAGATTCAATCGTAACTTTCAAAAGGGAACTGGATATACACTTGGAAAGGAGAAATGTTCTGGGCTGTGGGGCAAGATCAAAGAAGATGGGATGAAATCAAAGCTCTTTCAAAAGGCTGGCACAGGCATGATGGGCCAAACAGCCACATTTTATTCTGTACAATTCTCTGGTCACATTGGGCACAATTGGTTCGAGTGTGGCTGAGATCACATAAAAGCCATGTCAATTGTCAAAGGGGAGTAATGTGGGTTGAGAGATAGTGATCTGAGAAAAGCAGAAACTTAGCAAAATTTTCTCACAAACAAATGAGATGTATAAAGTGCAGAATGGAAGTAATTATATGCTTTCTGTGGCAGACAAGATCGTGATGAGCTAGCCTTCTCGCCTTCCCTTTCTTTTGTGCTGCATCAGAAACCTAGTTATAATACACTGTGCGGGGTAATGAATGTGCAGCTGTTAGCCTTGGCAGCTCCAGGATTTGGAGACTCATGAAAACAAAGCCTGAGCCTGATAAGCACAAGCCAATTCTCAAACCTCTTGAGATCATCAAGAAGAACACTCTGCACCCCCGCACTCTGAGCACAACTGAAGATCTTCGTATCAGACCACCAGCACTTAAACAAAAGTAAAGGTTTCTCCTTTTGAAAATGAAGCAAAAATTTCTAAAGGAATGAAATACAATAGCAGGGAGGTAAAGTGAGATTTATACAGAACTTGGTTGAACAACACATCGTGAGGCCGCGATTGGTAGGGGGGGGGGGTCCACGATCGGTCTGGGGCAGCATCGCAGGCTCCCGTGATTGCCAGGGAGGTGGGGAGCTAGTTGAGGCTGCCTGCAGTAGCAGGGGCCTGACAGCTCTCTCTCTGTCTGTCAGACCCCTGTTTCTGTTAATGCGCGTGTGCAGCATCAGAGGTCAGCACATGTGCACTACTGCCCTCTACGGGCTGTCGGGTGCATTAAACCCGGCCCACAGCCTTTCTGGCCAAAATTTTAAAGACAGAATGCATAAGATTTGGCCTGAAAAAGTGCCCAAAAAACAGATCTGGAACTTCGAGTTTCACGCCCACCTGACACTTAGAAAAAGTCTCCCAAAACTCCACCATTTAAATCTTGCGTACAGTTCTGCTCTCCATATTACCAAAGCACATTAAAGCACTGGAGAAAGTGCAGGAAGAACTTACAAGGAATGTAAGATGATGCAGCTATCAAAGAAGAGTGAGCAAAAAAAGAGATTAAAGAGGATGAACCCTCATTAGAGAGTTTAAAATTATGAAGGTCCCAATAGGATGGATATCGAAAACTACTGTCACTTGTTAATGAGTCCAGAGCAAGGAGCATAATTAAAAGATAGTCACCAACACATCAAGAATTTAAAGGAGTTTCTTTACACAGTGAGTGATGAGACTGTGAAGCCTGCTGCAATGTGAAGTGGTTCAAGATGATAGCATTGGTGTCAAAAGTTTTATTGCATGCATGAGGGAAGAGGGGTGATTCAACCAAATTGGGAGTGGGAAGATATATGGAGTGGGAAGGGATTCATGCGAAGTTTGAGGACTGACATAGACCAATTAGGCTGAAAAGTTGCTTCCTGTGTTGTAAATTCTATGTGAAAAAATATGCCTCGAAATATAACCAGTAGACATAGTTATGCCATAGAGATTGCTAAAATCCCAGTCTCTGGTCTCTGCTAAGACAGCTGCTATTAAAATAGGTAGCATGAGAGGCACTCCAACTGGCCTCAGTTTTCAAGGGCTGGATATGGTGCATGGGAGAAACATGACTTGGTAACTATCCAGCTGCATTGAAAATGGCCTTGTGGGTAATTTGGAATGAGGATAGGTTTGGGATGAACCTCAATGCCACCTTCCCAGTGTCAAGTGGAGGCTTAATTAGGAAACTGCATCCATTAAGAAAACGATGGAAAGGGGGGAAACTTGGAGTCAACAAGAGGCACCTGCCAAGTAAGTACCTTACAGATATGAAAGTAATTACTGTGAATTTATAGGGACGCGGGTGTCTCAAACTACAGTGAGCTGGACAAAATTCAGGTACACAGAGCTGACTTAAATTGGCATCCTTCAGGTCCCAAACTATTGAGAATTTTTTTGGCCTTTATGATTATAAGGGTAACCTTCCTTTTTGGTTCCTTATTTACAAGTTGTTGGCCGGGATTCTCCAACCTCGCCCGCAGGTGGGATTCTTCAGTCCCGCTGCAGTGAATGGAAATTTGACTGAGTGCATTTAGCAATAGTAATGCAGTTGAATGTCAAGGGAAAATAGTTACATTCCCACTTGTTGAAGATGGTTGGATGGCACTTGTGTGGCATGAGTGTTACTTGCCACTTATCAGTCCAAACCTGATAATTGTCCAGGTCTTCCTGCATATGGATACAGACTGCTGCATCTCAGTCGCAGCAAATGGTGCTGAACACAGTGCAGCCTTCATCAGGAAGGATGAAACAGCTCTTGCCCCAGGACACCCTCCCTGCTATCACACTCGATTACATTTAGTAACTAGAGTTATTATCAACTGAGAAGCCCATGACAAAATTAGAGAAAATCTAGTGAAACTGGTAGCTTGACTTGGACATGGAGGGAAACACAGTTATCTAGAGTAACTCACCTTGAGAAGCACTAGCGCTTTCAATTAGTGCCAGTCAACCAACACCCAGCTTGGTCATAGAGTATTGAGCAGTCTCGGTGCAAAGTAGTGAGGGTTCAGTTAGCTGCCTGTTGTAAGAGTTGTGTGTGTGAGTTAGAGGAGACGCAATACTATAGGCGTGGTTCCACACTTACGAGTCTGTAATGTGTCAGGGAAGAAAACACATTTTGGAAACATTATGCTGCTAAGATTGGAATGACACAATGTGGGATCAACAGTGCCAGTGGAGGATGTCCAGGCTTTTGCTAATACAGAACTGAGTAGATGGGGCAATGAATGAACTTACCCGTCTGGGACCATGTCATTCTTTGAAGTGAAATATGATACAAGCCCTTCTGCCTTTAAGAGCATGGAAGCGAACATCACCTTTGCCAACATTTGGTCGCAGGATAGCAATCTGGGCTTGAATTTTTTTTAAAAAATTTTGAAATCAACTAGAATAATTAAAAAGAAAATCTAGGAATATGTCACCATAAAATGTGAAGAAAGTAGTTTCATACATCACCCAATGCACCAGGATTTGTTGTATATTTTAAATTTGTTGTATAATTTATTAATTGATATCATAAAGAAATCAATAGACAAGCAATATCATAAAATATAGGCACAATTAATTCTGTTGCGTAGCAATTTATGCATCCACTAGAACTATAAAACACATTTGTAACTAAATCAAATATTTGTAGGGAATAAGTTGAGCTTTTTTTTCCTTCAAATTAAATTTAGTGTAGCAGAGGTGAATATAAAGCAATCTTTGTTGCTACATACATTATTTTTCAGTAAATTTAGTGGGCAAATTAAAATGTGGCTGAAAAGGGGCTTTCTGCATTCTTTCAGGACACATATGATGAAGCACTTATATTATGTATCCTTATCAGGTTTGTTTCTTGTTTTTTTCAGTTGATACGAGAGTAGAAATGTGTACTGCTTTAATCAGAAGCAGTTCCATCAATAAAAGTACTAGAGGAAAGAAAGAAGAGACTAAGGGTGGGATTTTCCAGCCCTTCCTGCCAGTGGGATCTTCTGGTCCCATTGAAGATGACATCCTGTGGCGGGCTCTCCAACAGTAGAATGGATGAGCCACACAAAGGGTGGGATTTTCTGGCCGCACTCGCCCCAAGACCGGAAATTTCCACCCGAGGTCAATCGACCTTTGCATGGTTCCCCCCCCCCATCCTGTTATGATTCCCATTGCAGACAGGATGGGAAAATTCCCCCCGAAATGTCATAGACTGGAAGATCCCACCGATGGCCAATGACGAGCCGCCTCTGCCACCAGAAAACACGCCATAGGGCTGCGGGAAATTACCGTCCTGAGCCTTACTGTCCCAACCTTCATTCCTGCTATTCTTTCCCATCTGTGAAGATGCCGTAAGCGCTTTTAGAAGGGTGCTGAATGGAGACGCTTGGAGGTCTATGTATTGAAACTTTTGAAGGACATGGCCGCTGAAAAGCACATGGGATCTTGGGCTTTATAAATAGAAGCAAACAGGAACAAAAGTGATACTGATCCTATTTAAAACATAAGCTTCAGCTGGTGCATTCTGTCCTGAGCATTGCAGTTGAGGAAGGATGACAAAGCCTTGGTGAAGGTGCAGAATAGATTTACTGGAATACGAGCAATGAAAGACCTCATTTCTATGGAAAGACTGGAGAAGGTATGGTTATTCTCCTTAGAACTGTGGAGGTTTTAGAGGAGACCTGATAGCTGTATTCAAAATGATGAATGGGTTTGGATGGCAAAAGATCCAGAGGCAACATGAGGAAACATTTTCTTTAACATAGCAAGCTGTGATCTGGAACATACTGCCTGAAAGGTGGAAGAAGCTTCAATCTTTCAAGAAGAAATTAGATATAACTCTTGGGGCTGACGGGGTCGAGAGATATGTGGGGAAGGGCAGAATCAGGGGATTGAACTTGATGATCAGCCATGATCAAAATGAATGGCTTTAGGAGGGAAATAAAATGAGTCAGGCCTTGGAGACCATGTTGAACTTCAATCAAAGGTTTTATTCCACATGCATGAGGGAGAAATGGACTTGGGCCTGTAATCTCAGGTTGCCTGCGAGTTCTCTCTGACCCTGGTAGATTCGTACAGGTTATTCCCTGTATTTTTCAAGTCACAAAGGCTAACATTAGCATATTAATTCCTCAAGTTGGATACAAGATGGTCCTTCTAATCTCATTATGCAAACTGCACTGTTCAGTACTGTGAATCAGTTCTCTGGGCAGTTCCATTTACCCAATTATAACGTCATAGCATTGTATTTGCCTAATCGATTTACAATGATGTGTTAATCATTTCCCCCCCTCTGCTAGGTGATCATGTTTTACAGAAGAGTATGCCCTCCCTAGACTACATGGAGCCTGGCTGTCTTAATGCCAGTTCTCCCATTATCGTAATAATTCGGAACGATCTCCTGCACATTAGAAGTTGATAGCATGCGTTAATCATTATCTATCAGCAGAGCAGGCCTCTAGCTGTCTGCATTAACCCTTTCCTTCCCTCTGTTGAGGCCTGGCTCTCTGGGCTTGTTCTATGTAGCCCTGCATATATTACACTGAAATCAAATAAAATATGAATGGACATGTAAATTAAAATATAAAAGGCACAATCCCTGGTATTGCCCTACAATAATCCCCCCTGATGGCCCTTGGTCATACCCAAGAAAGCCACTAACAGACATCTATTGGTGTCTGTGTACCCTTTTGTATTCTAAACTATATCTTGTGGATATTGTTGCCTGTTCTCATGGAAGCTCTCCTGCCTTGGTCATTGTTGAGGACACGGTACTGGATCCTTCAGGTGGCCAGTCCTTCAGATCATGGAAAGTGTCCGAAACCACCCTGCTGTGAGTAACAGCCACTAGCTTCTCCCCTGCCCGAATGCTGAGGGCTGCTAGTGGGGTATGTTGAAGGACAGTCTGAGTTTTACCCATTTTCTGTTGTAGACAGCAGATAACCATTGTTCACACCAGCATGATGCCTGCACCGATAGTCATCCCTATTCTAATTATCTCCCACCCGCCTGTTAATCGGTTGCCTGCTGACTCTGGAACAAATATATCCCACCAATGTTGTGTCCCGGAATCTCCCACCCGGGTGGTGGTCTGGATTGCTAAGTCCACCTGGATCCTTCCCTTGCTTATCTGATCTGTTGATTGCCTGATGTACTCCTGAGCGAGTTCTGTTGGTTGGTGCATGACCTGTTGGATTATTTTGCCTGGTGTTTTGCCAATGTACAGTGAGACATCCCACCAGGCCCCAAATGGATAGCCTGACGTTCGTCCGGGGAGGCAAAAATTCCCCCACTGTTAAAGAGTCTGTTACTTGCAGACAGAAGCTGTGGCTGCTGCCACACAGAGGTTCCCCCGTGATTATCTCCATCTCTGCTGTGATGAAACACCACTGCGTCGGGCCGACCTGTATGGCTTTGAAAGCTTCTTTTAACGGCAAAATAGCGATTATTACCTTGCTGTTATTTGACAAGGGTTCAAGGGTCCGACAGGCATACACTATGTAATGTGATGACTCCGATCAGCACTCCGCAGTGCTCATATATGCCAGGTCACTTTGATGTGCTATATATCTCCTGGATCCAGTCCGGTAGACCCAGCCCTCCTGCACCGTTCCTAATGACTCAAACCGATAACTGTCCTTTGGATGGGTTCTCCTGTGGGACTGCCAGAATAAATTTTATCCCTCCCTCTACTGGCCCGCCGCCTGGTCTTGTGACCACCAGTTCGTGCCTGTCCCTGTGTATGTTAAGGAGGTTTACTTCGTATAAGTAGGTGAATAGGTGCCGCAGGATAGCCCCGAATCTCAAGTCCTCAATGTCAGCCTGGATACTATCAATCGAATCTCAAGCAAGAGTATCACAGGCTCTCTCCTTTGCTGGTGCTTAGGTGGCTTTAATTATACCCGCAGATACCTTGTCCAAGGACTGCAGGAGCCCCTCTCCTTGTAGGTCTGTGGCAGTCAGTGCATACTCGGTCCCATATGCCCATATTGTAGCCCTTTTCCAACTTCCATGGCTACCCAGGAGGCATAACTGTTTGTTTCAGCTAACTGCACTGAATTCATGACTGAGTTTGCACTGCCAAATAACCCTGCAATGTCTCCTAAAGTGCTCCTTTTACTCCACCTGCGTACCCTAGATTCCAGGGTCATCTTATAATTATAGTCGTCTATGATGTCCTGTAGTCTAATCTTTATCTGTTTAATGGCACTGGGGTAATCGTGGCACTTGGAGTGTAAAACCTCCAACAACCCGGAGACATTATTTCTAAGGATACCATCGTGACATTGTGTAGTAGAGTTTTAGGTTTTCCTATCCTAACTCGTCCTTCCAAGGGTAGGTCAACCAATTGAGGGCATCGGGTAGGTTTTTAATATCCACAAGTACTAAGGTTATAACATCTAATCTCCCTGCATCCAAGTCTATACATGGGTACAGTATTCCTGACAGTACTGACCCTCAAGGCCAGGTTCCCATACACAGGGAGGGAGATCGGCCCATCCCGCAGTTACATTTAAATATGGACCGAATAGCCACATCCCCTGTCCTGGCCCTATAATGTTACATGTATAAGTTCACATACCCAACGTGTGTGTGCATCATATATCTCCTTAATAACCAAGTGTCCCTCTGAGTCCGATTCTGTTTTTAGTCCCATTTCAGAAGATGTGGGGAACCAGTGTCCCCTTCGCAGTTCGTGCAGAAAGTGCCATCCTGTAGAGCGACTCACAGTGTCCGATCCCCAGTCCATGTCAGCCCATCCGCAGTCCAGGTCTTTGATCCTAATCGGCATTCAGGGTCCCTCGAGAGGCACATAGACAGTACGTTTTAGCATGTTTTTCCCCATACTGGTGTGATCACTTACGTCCGGTAGCTAGCAGGGGTCACTCGGTCTGAAATCCAGGAGACCAGTTTCTTAATCCACTCACCTATGCCCCCGTGGGGAGCTGGACGTATTGTCCGGGACGCAGGCAGATATCCCCCTCCATGTGGACCGTCGGTGCCTCCCAAAGTCCCCGTACGGCTCACCAACGAAAGTATGAATCTGGGAAAAAGGGTAACATTATCCCCATCAGTCGGGAGAAGGTTAGGTCTCTTTAGGTTATTTATGCAGTTTTAATTGCATATAGTGTTTCCACCTCGGCGAACCTTTCATATCTATCAAGGCGCATGTATCCCCTGAAACAATCACCTCGTGGGGTCCTACCCACTGGGGCTGTAGACCTGCTCGTTCAGGGAGAACTTTGACCATTACCTGATTCCCTGCCTTGGGGTTCTGGGTTCGGATATTTTCCTTCTCTCTTTCCCAGTCCCTGATTCTCTGCATATCTACACCTCCTCTTTTAAACTGTGCAGCTGTACAGCCAGGTGCCGGACAAAATTGAACACCCTCTCCCTTGCATTACAGACCTCTGCGATCCCGGTCACTACATCCTCGGGAAGCGCCATGGCTCTCCCGGTCATTAGTTCAAAGGGTGTCAGTCCCATCCCTCTAGTTGGGGTTGCTCGCATTTTCATTAGTATAGCGGGCAAGACTCTTACCCAACCCCATCCTGTCTCCACTAAGGCCTTTGTCAGACTGTTTCTAAGAATCCTGTTTGTCCTTTCCATCATCCCTGAACTCTGTGGGTGGTATGGGGCATGGAATCGTTGCTTGATTCCCAGCAGGGCACAAGCCTGCTTCATTACTCTCCCTGTAAAATGGATGCCTTGGTCTGAGTCTAATTGAAGTGGGACACCCCACCGCAGTATTGCTTCCTCTGCTAATATTCCATCCACTGTTCCCGCTGAAAAGTCCCTACAGGGGAATGCTTCCACCCACTGGGTGAACCAGTCTATTATTACCAGGCAGTACCTCGTGTTCTGGGATTGTGGAAGCGCTCCGGTGACGTCTATCTCCAATTGCTCCCGCGGTCCCTATGGTCTGGCTGATACCTCAACCTTATCTTGGGGGCCTTCCCAGGCTCACACTGGGCACATACCACACATTGCTGGCAGTGTCTGGCTAACGCTCTCCCCATGCCCTTCCACCACCAACATCTGCTCATTTGCTTAATCATTTTATCTCTCCCGATGTGTGTTAGCCCATGATAAACTTTCAGTAAGGTTTGCCTTGTACATTGTGGTGCTACTGTACGCCCATCCTTTCTCCAGATGTTATCTGAATCTTTTACAACCCCTTCTCTCTTCCACTTCCCTGCTTCATCCCCTTCTGCTGCTAGTTGCACTCTCCTTAACATGGATGCTGGGTTGAGGCCAGAGTCCTTTACTATTTGTATGTGCTTATCCGCCGGGAGTAACACACTCTCCCACTTTGCTCAGCGGCTGTTGGAAACTGACCTTAACTTTCCTGCTTCTAGTAGCTGCACTATGGAGGGGAGTGGAGTATAATCGGTTCCAGAAGCATTACCGGTTCTGATGTCTCTATTGCCCACATGGTGCAGTCCAATGCCTGCGCACACTGGAGTAATCCTGCTAAACGGGACTTCTTTTTGCTGAATAATACGTTACTGGCCGCATCCTGTCCATGTGGTTCTGGCCCACTACTGCTGTGTAGTGTTCCCTCTCATTGTGGCAATATACGTGCAAGGGTTTGGTCAGGTCTGGTAACCCCAGGGCTGGGGCCACTGTGAGGGCATGCTTTATCTTTCCAAAGGCAGTGTCCTGTTCTGATCCCCACTCTACTCGCTCCCAAGATTGCTTACCTCCCCCCAGTCAATTCTAGCAAGGATTCAGCGAGTCCTGAGTAATTCTCTACAAAACTCCTGCAGTAGTTAAATAACAACACCAGGTTAAAGTCCAACAGGTTTATTTGGTAGCAAAAGCCACACAAGCTTTCGGAGCTCCAAGCCCCTTCTTCGGGTGACGATTTTGGCATCTCTAGAATGGCTTTCTTTCTTTCTGCTGAGATACTGTTCATCCCCTGTGTGATGTGGTAGTCTAAGTATACAACCTCGTCCCGCCCCAGCTGCGCCTTCCTAGCGTTGATCTTAAGGTCAGCTCGCTGCTAAAGTCCGGGTGGGGGCGATTATGTGGTCTTTCTCCCCCCCCCCGACGTTATCAGGAGGTCGTCAACATACTGGAGCACGGTGCTCTATGTCCCGCTAAGATCAGTCTGGGCTATTCTGAAACAATGCTTCTGTAGGTGTTTTATATAAAGAAAATGTGGTTCAAAATAATTAAGCTGAATTTGGCCAATTCATCTCCTCACCTTCCAGCATTTTTAAACCGTATATTAAGCCTTAAAGAACAATTTGGAATATATCAGGCAATCTTGTGTCTCAACTGAAAAACTGGGCACAAAATCCTGCTGTGCTTCTGAATGGGAATTTCTGAATATCAATGGGAGTCGTTTGCAGCTCCCGGCAGATAACCAGAATGCAGTGCTCTCTCCAAGCAAATGGGGCTCATTTTTTAGTCCAGTTTGATTCCTGTCATGGTTCTGTTGGTGATTACTGTCCCTACAAATCATCTGTGCTCTCTTTTCCTCTCCCCCTCATTTTCTTAATCAATTTCGTATTATGATCAACTATAGTTAGTATGATAGATCCCTCGGGTCCCCATTGTAAATCCCCTGTACTGGCGGCCAGTTTTATTACACCCGGCCATCTCGGCCACTTTTGGATTCTCTCTCCTCTCACGGGCTTCTTTCCCCTGCGGCTCCATCCTCTCACGGAATCCTCCATCGCGGCTATTCCTCCTCACTGTAAGCAAGACCCTTCAATGCTTTCTACCCACACTTTTTCCCGGCACGGCTCTCTACTCGCGGTTCTACCCTCTCGCGGAATCCTCCTCGCCGCTCTACCCTCTCGTGGAATCCTCCATCATGGCTACTCCTCCTCGCTGTAAGTGAGACCCTTCAATCCTTTCTCCGAGCTTTTTCCTGGTATGGGTTTTGATATGCAAATTTTGCTAAAACTTCTTACTTAAGTTTTCTCATCAATACTATGCCCCGGTGCGCGTATTACCCTTCCATTTCCTTCAAGATCACATGGTCAGACTCTTCCTCCATATAGTTCTTTAGTACCGCAACTCACAGCCAGTAAATAACTAGTGTGGAATCTCTCCCCTAACTATGGGTGGTAAAATAAATGTACTCATCCGACTTGTTGCCACATAGTCGTCGGTCATCCGGTACGGTACCCTGCTCCACAGCACCAATTGTAGGAGGGAAATAAAACGAGTTGAGCCTTGGAGACCATGTCGAACTTCAAGAGAAGTTTTTATTCCATATGCATGAGGTGAGAGATGGACTCCAGCCTGTAATCTCAGGCTGCCTGCCAGTTCTCTCTGACCCTGGTAGATTCATACAGGTTATTATAGTTTTTCAAGTCACAAAGGTTTACATTACCATATTAATCCATCGAATTGGATACAAAATGGTTCTTCTAATCCCATTATGCAAACCACATTGTTCAGTACAACTCCATTAATCAGTTCTCTGGACAGTTCTGTTTATCCGATTATAATGTCAAAGCGTTGTATTTGCCCAACCGATTTACAACTATGTGTTAATCGTTCCCCCCCCTCTGTTAGGCGATCATGTTTTACAGAAGACTGTGCCCTCCCTAGACTATATGAAGCCTGGCTGTCTTAATGCCAATTCTCCCATTGTTGTGATAATTTGGAGCGATCTCCTGCACATTAGAAGTTGATAGCATACATTAATTATTACCTGTCGGCAGAGCAGGCCTCTAGCTGTCTGCATTAGCCCTTTCCTTCCCTCTAGTGAGGCGTGGCTCTCTGGGCTTGCTCTATGTAGCCCTGTGGATTACACTGAAATCAAATAAAATATGGATGGACATATAAATTAAAATATAAAAGACACGATCCCTGATATTGCCCTGCAACAATGGTGGAGCAAGCTCGAAGGGCCAAATAGCCTACTCCTGCTTTGATTTTCAACATTTCTATATTTCTATAGTAACTTACACAAGGAAATTATATACATGCTTGAAGGGAATAAAACTTACAAGGATATGGGAAGAGCAGGAGATTGGGACTTCAATAATGGACCAAAGAGCCTGCACATGCACAATGAGCCAAATAGCTTCCTTTTGTGCCATATTATTCTACAGCTCTCGTATTCAATAGACACTTGCTTGCAATGCATGCCCTGACAGATATCGGAGATGGTTTGCAGTATCTTTGGCACAGTTCACTATTGTCTCCAAAGCAGATAGAAGCAAGTTTTTTTTGCAGTCATTGCAAATTGTAGCCATCACTTGCAAGACCAGCATTTATTTCTGATTGCTGGTTTTGGTAGTGAGCTACCTTCTTGAACACTGCAGTCTATCAAGTGATGACATACGCCAGCATTGTTAAGTAGAGAATTTCAGGATTTTGATTCAGTAGTGATTAAACAACCTCAATATGTTTTCACGTCAGGATCATGCGTGATTTGTGGACAAACATGCAGGAGGTGGCATTCCCACGCATCTACTGCCCTTCTAGGTGGTAGTGGCCTCAGGTTGGGAAGTACTGTGGAAGATGTCTTGGCAAGCTATTGTAGTGCATCTTTTAGATGGTGTGCACAGCACCCATGTTGCGCCAAAGAACGAGGGAGTGAATGTTTAAGCTGTTTGATGGGGTGCCGATCAAAAGAGTTACTTTATCCTGGATGATGTCTAGCGTTTTGTTGGAGCTAGACTCATCTAGACAAATGGAGATTACACTCCAGATGGGTGCCTCATAGGTGGTGGTTAGGCTTTCGGGAAGCAGGAGTGAATTATTTGCTGCATAATTCCCAGCTTATGAGCTGTTCTTGTAGTCACGGTACTTATGTGGTTTTTGTTAAGTTTCTGGTAAATGACAACCCTCAGCATATTGATGGTGGGGAATTTGCCCATGCTGTTGGATGTCGGGGGAAGTGATTATACTTTTTAATTTTGTGCTGTGTCTGGTTGCATGTTTGTAGGGATTGTTTCATTATCTGTAAACTACAAATGGAATTTAACATGTGCAATCATCAGCACTTCTGAATTCCTCAGAAACTGAAGCAGTCCGTGCAGCAAGACCAGGAGAACATTCAGGCTTGAGCTGATAAGTGCCAAGAAGCACTCGTGCCACACAAGTGCCAGATAATGACCATCTCCAACAATAGAGAATCTAACCATTACCCCCAATGTCATTTAATGGCATTACCATTGCTGAATTCCCCCACTACCGGTCGAGTGACTATCCTTTAACCAAAACTTTGGGGCCAATTGCCTTTTAGATTTCAGATTGTTTTGATTTACAGACACTGGATATGGATACCCAGGCCGACTTACGTTACAATGGTCGAGGCCTAGGCTAGCTGTAGTCCAAAGTAAACAAAATGGTGTGAAAAGTAAGATGTACCATTGAATAATAGATATAGGTTACCTGTAGTAATGTCCCCGCCTATGGTGCTATCTGCGATTCTGCTTGTAGGACAGAGTTCACAAGGCAAACAGTGCAGACTAACAACTAAACTTCCTGCACTAAAGGTCGAAGACAGTTGGCAAGATTCATGTTTGCTGAGGTTGTGTTGGCTTGCATCAGGGACTTCATCTACGAAACGTCGATGAGGTAAAACAAAAATGCTGTTTTTGGATGAGTTCCGTTTTTATATTTACAGATAAAGAATACTGGATCTGTATCAACATCCTGGGGATTACCATTAACCAGAAACAGAAATACTGTGGCTACCAAGAGCAGGTCAGAGTCTGGGAAGTCTGAGGTGAATAATTCATCTCCTGACTCCCTAAAGCATGTCCACCCACAGGGCCTAAGTTAGGAGTGCGATGGAATACTCTCCACTTGCCCGGATTAGCACGTCTCCAGCAACAGGTAAGAAGTGTTACACAATCAAGGACAAAGGAACCCCATCTTAACCTTTCACTTCCTCCCCCATCGGCACATATTGGTAGCGGTGTGTACCATGCATTGTAGCTATTCACCAAGACTCCTTCGAAAGCACCTTTGAAACTCACGATTCCAAACACCTCAAAGGACAACAGTAGTGGATGCATGGGAGCACCATTAGTCGCAAATTCCCCTCGAAGCCAGACACCATCCTGTTCCTTCAGTGTCCCTGGGTCAAAAACCTGAGCTCCTCCTCTTAACAGCACTGTGGGCACATGTACACCACATAGACAATGGTTAAACATGAGACTCACCACTACCTTCTTAGGGGCAATTAGGAATGGGCAATAAATGCTGGCCTAGCCAGTGACACCCACATCATGTGAAAGAATTTTTAAAAACAAGAAGTTATGATCTAAAATGTTTGAACTCAATGTTGACTCCGGAAGGCTGTCAAATGCCTATTCAAAAGATGGGGCATTGCTCCTTCAACTTGCATTGAGCTGCATTGGAACACCTCCAAGGATGATGAGACGAATATCAGCGTGAGAGCAAGATGGAGAATTAAAATTACAGTTCATTGGAAGCTCAGGCTAATGCTTGCAGGCTTTTATTTTATTCATTCAAGGGATATGGGCTTTTCTGCCTCCCTAACCGGGCATGGCTGAGGACCTTGTCACCCTCAGTGTGGGTGGAGGTTTGGGGGGGATTCTTTGGTTGAGGAAAATGGAAGACATTTCAGAAGTGCTGAGGTGGAAAGTTGCACCATCAGAACAGATCGAGATGGAGAAACTGAGGAGAATGGAAAACAGTTGATACAGCAAGCAGGGCGTGAGCAAGTATAATCAAGGTAGTAGTGTGAGTCAGTAGGCTTAATGTCAATAGTTATTGATAGCTTCTCCCCAGAAATGGAGACAGAGAAATAAAGGAAGGGAAAAGTCGAAGATGGACTTTGTGAAGGTTAGTGTGGGTTGGAAAGTGGGAGAAATGTTGATGAAGCTTCCCAGTTCTAGATGAGAGCAGGAAATGGCACCGATAGAGTCACCCATGTACCAGAAAGAGTTGGGGGAAGGGACCCAAATCGGACTGGAACGAGGTATGTTCCATATATCACACAAAAAGGCAACATAGCTAGGATCCATGTGGGCACCCATTGTAATATCTTTTATTTGGAGGAAGTGAGATGAGTTAAAGAAGAAGTTATTAAATAAAGAAATGGTGTGGCCAGGCGGAGGAGGGTGCTAGTGGAAGGAACTTGCTTGTACCTCGATTCAAATGGACAGCCCTTGTATTATTCTGTGGGGAGCGGAGCTGTCGAAGGGTTGGACATCAATAGTGAAGAAGGGAAGCTTAAGGTGAAATTGGAAACTGTTAAAGTGATGGAGGGTAAGAGAAGAATAGGGTTAAACTGCTCCGCTGATTGTCCTGTCTATAACATGCAGCTTCTTCCTTACAGCATGCATGTCATCCTGAGTTGTAACTTCACCAGGTTGGCATCTTATTTTATGATATTCCTGGTGACGCTCCTAGCATTCTCTTCATTATTCCGCTTGCTTGATGGTAACGGTAGAGTTAGGGATATACCAGGCCATGAATTCACAGATTCTGCTGGTATACAATTCTGTAGATTATGGTGGCCCACAGTATCACATAGATGCCCAGTTCTAAGCTACTAGATTTTCTAAGTCTATCCCATTTAGCAAGGTTTGGTGCCACAAACATGATTGAGGGCATTAGTGTGAAGATGGGACTTCAACACGACAAGGATTGTGCAGTGATCACTGCTACCAATATTGTCCATGGACAGGTACATCAGTGAGAATTGGATTGGTGTCAAATTATGTTGGTTCACAACTTGTTTCAAGCCTAAGCTGGTAGTTATGTCCTCCACGATGGGCTGAAGGGCCTTTTTCTGTGCTGCAAAGTTCTATGACTCTATGACTTGGCTAGCTCAGTCAGTGCTGGTGTGACAGAGACATTCTTATTGATGGACATGAAATTTCCCAACCAGATTACATCCTGTCACCTTGCTACTTTAGTGCTTCTTTCAAATGCTCAAGTGCTGAGATGATGGTTCTCAACATCCCCATCAGGGAGGGCATAGGTTCTAACTAACAAGCCTCTGCGCCCCGAAAGATTTGTTAGGGTCAGGATTCAATGTTCAGGACTCCCAAGGCTGCTCCCAATGGATTAAATATCACTGTGTCACCAGCCCAGCTGTCTCTGTCCTGCTGGAGGGGCAAGATATACCCAGAGATGGCAATGGAGGAGTCTGGCATGTGTTCTGTAAGTATGATTCAATGCGAGTGACTATGTCACGCTGTTCATTGGCTAGTGTGTGAATCAGCTCTTCCAATTTTGGCACAAGTTCCAGAAGTTAGAAAGGACAACTTTTCATTGTTGATGGGCTTCCTGTGCCCTTGTCATTTATGAATCTGATAGCTCAATGTTAGGTGGTCTGCCCGGCTTTCCTTTGCAAATGTAAAACATTTGCAAACTGTACGTACTTTATGGATACATTTTGTTAGCAACATATATTTCACTGCTCCACGGCAGCCAGAATTTAGGAATTATGATGCCATTAAGTTGCAGCTGAGCCAACTTGGCGTACTTTTCCACTGCTCCAACTGACATTGAAGATTTTTAGAGGCCAAAGTCTGTACAAATTGCCTAGCAAGCCAGATTCAGCACTATTCATTCATTTAAACCACTGATGCTGGAGTCTCAGGGCACTTTCAATGGCAATCTGATATTCCAGTTAACAACCAAGCTGTTCCAGTGCAGCTACAACATTGGCATCTACCCAGCAATGTGGAAAATTGCCCAGGAATGTCCCGTACACAAAATGCAGGACCTGGAAATCAAACCTGGAAACTTACTGCACCATATGACTACTCTCAATCATCAGTAAAGTGATGGAAGGGGTCATCAACAACGCTATCAAGCAGCACCTGCTCAGCAATAACCTGCTTACCGGGTTCCGTTTGGGTTCTGCCAGGGTCACTCAGCACCTGATCGATTTTCAGCCTTAGTTCATAGATGGGACAAAAGAACTCCAGAAGTGAAGTGCGAATGATTACCCTTGATATCAAGGCCACATTCGACTGAGTGCGGCATCAATGAGCACTAGCAAAACTGGAGTCAATGGGAATCAAGGGGAAAACTCTCCACTGGTTGGCGTCATAGGAGGTCAGGGGGAATAGTGGGGTAAATGCGCGGGGTTATGGGGATAGGGTGGGGGTGGTCCTGGGTAGGATGCTCTGTCAGAGGGTTGGTGCAGACTTGATGGGCCGACTGGCCTCCTTCTGCACTGTAGCGATTCTATGATTCTGAGATACCTGGAACAAAGTAAGATTATTAGTCAATCATCTCAGTTTCAGGACATCACTGTAGGAGTTCCTCAGGATAGTGCCTAGGCCAATCATTGTAAGGTCAGAAGTGGAGTTGTTCACTGATGATTGCGCAATGTTCTGCACCTTTCTTGACTCTTCAGATACTGAAGCAGTCTATGTCCAAATGCAGCAAGACCTGGACAATATCCAAGCTTGGATTGACAAGTGGCGAGTATAACATTCTTGCCATATAAGTGGCAGCCAATGACCATCTTCAACAAGAGAGAATCCAATCAGCTTGATATTCAGTAAGAGCAGGTCAGAGGCGAGGAATCCTGCAGTGAATAATTCACCTCCTCTCTCCCTAAAGCCTGTCCACAATCCACAAATGCACAAGATGGAATACTATCCCTTTGCTTGGATAAGTGCAACTCCAACAACACTCAAGAAACTTGACACCATTCAGGACAAAGCAACCCGCTTGGTGTTCCATCCACAAACATTCATTCGCAGTAGCAGCAGTATATACCATCTACAAGCTGCGCTGCAGGAACTCAGCAAGGCTCCTTAGACGGCATTTTCAAAACCCTCTGGAAGTGGAAGGACAGCAGATACATGGAAACACAGCCACCTGGAAGTTCCTCTCCAAGCCACACACAATCCTGATTGGTAAATATATCGCCATTCCTTCACTGGCTCAAAATCCTGGAACTCCTTCCCGAACAACATTGTATCTCCACCACGTGGACTGCAGCAGTTCAAGAAGGCAGCTCACCACCACCTTCTCAAGGGCAATTAGGGATGGACAATAAATAGTGGTCTAGCCAGCGACATCCATATCCCTTGAATGAATAATAAAAAGACTGACTTACCAGATAAAATTCTCATCATGTCTACCTGATATGTCAGAAGATTGAGTATTCATACATTCACATAGGCACTTTTTAAAAAACATGCTAACAAATACAAACCTTTTGATCAATTTGCACCATTCACAACCAAGCTACACTCTCCTTACCCACCTCCAACTTCCCACACACACAACATCAACACCAGTCAATGAATACAAGCTACTATTGTTGTTCAGGTTATCTTCATGAAGAGAAGAATCAGTATCATGCTTAACATGAGGTAAATCTATTCCAAGTTCACGTACAATTTTAATACCACGTTAATAAATTTAGGATATTTGTGTTTATTTATACTCTCTTTCACAGAGCTGCACTTTTTTCATATCTCTTTATATCAACAAGGTATATGTTGTTGATAGACAGCTTGGCCCTAGATCTCCAACAGAAACACAGCGACAGCTGCTAATAATAGATGTGCAGAAGAGAAGCCCAAACATGACTTTTTCCCTTTGGCAATGTATCCCCCCTTTTAAGAATAGCTTAGAGTCTGTTCTGCACTTGTGTTCAGACCTGTCTGAGTTCATGGGAACTGGAGGTATGATCAAACACATGGAACTCTCCAATTCATTGCATTGACTTTCAGAGTCAGATATATGTAATTTTCATGGCTCTGGTCCAAACTCATTATACATTCATAGAGGTACTCATACTGTGCTTTGGATTACTTTTGTAGTTGAAAAACCAAGCCTCCAGTTGCAGCCAGAGGGCTTGAGCTTATAAAATCAAGGTTGACGATCCACTGTGTGGCTAAAGAAAATGTATTTGAGTTCTGTTCTTGTGCAGGATCTGTTCTGGCAGTTCTATGCACTTGGAGCCATTTTGTCTCTCACTGGCATCCTGTATTGTTACTGCAGCAGGGTAATTGCTTCTAATTGTTAGATTTTTTTGTTTTTTTATCTGGACTAATATTGTTCAGTTGTTCTTATTGTTCCCCTAGGATTTTGCCGAGTAGGGCTTGACTAATTTGATTGACAAGTAAGGTCATGTGACTGGCTGGAGCTAGGCTTATATAGAATATTCATGCTTAGTTGTTGTTTAGATTCTGCTTTTGAGTTGAAAGAGAGCAGTGCCTCTCTGACGTCTGGGGACTGGGAGCTGCCAGAGACTAGGGGGGGCAATTCTTCCAAAAAAATTCTAAGTGCTGAATTCGCGGGAAAACTGGTGTAAATCACAATTGTTTTTCTCAGTGCGAGTTCAGACTCGAATCTCCCACACTCTGTGCAATGCAGAGGTCGCAATCATGAATATCATTAAAAGCTCAGGGGACGCCGTCTATTCACGGTGGAGTCTGATAGTTCCGGAACTCTATGCATGCGCAGTGGCCCCGAACTGTCAGCCTCTCATTTGCTGGCCAGCTTGATCACTGGTCAACCTGGGATCCTTGCATTGCTGCCCCCCCAACCCCTCCACGGCCTGATCGTGGCCCCCACAAGCATTCCTGGGCCAGCACCGCCCACCCCCCCGTCCCGGAGCACGCCGATCCCCAGCACCCCTCACCCAGCAGTGATGATCCCCCACCCTGACAGACCCCCCCACAGGAGGCAGACCCCCCCCCCTACGACGGGAGGCAGAATCCCCGGCAGACCACCCCCCCCAGCCCGCTCTGATCGCTGGCCTCCCTCCAGCCCTGACCGATCCCCATGCAGAGTTGCAGCGGGACTCCAATCCCACCGATTGCCCCTAAGCCCCACACACAATAGGCCCTGCTTCCTTGGCACTGACCCATGCACTGTGGACAGTGCCAAGGTGCCTCCTGGGCATGGGCACTTGCCAGGGGGCACAGGCTAGCACTAAGGTGCCCATGCCCAGGGGCACCCCCCCCCCCCACTGCCCTACCCCCTGGGGGCCCTGATTGCCCCCCCCTTCACTCCAGCAGGGTGTCCCACTAGTTTCCCGAAAGTAGGGAGTTATTCTAAACCCCGCCAGAGTGAAATTGTACTGGCGGGGTGGGAGATGCTATCGGGCCAGGAGAATTTAGTCCCAGGCCCGATAATCACATTTAAATGACATTAAAAATAGATTGAAGTGACTCACCTGGTCTTCCCGTTGGTTTCCCATGTGGTCCCGACCGCACCTGCTTTCCGGCAGGTGTTCGAATCGTCACACACGCACATTTCCCAACCTGATCCACCAAAAAATTAGCCGGTCGGAATGGGAGAATCACCCCCATAGTTTATGTCTCTGAAGTTTTGCTCTTTTGAGGATATATCCTTCTCTGGAAACTGCTGTCTGGATCTCTGTCCAGAAGTATAAAAGGCTGGAAATCTAGTACGACGTGAGCATACTTGTTTTTGTACTAACTAATTCTGAAGAAGGATGTATGTCTATGGGGATATTGCTTTAAATTGGAACAATAGAGAGAGCTATCTGTTAAAAATTATACTTTGCCATGTCTAAGTATTTTAATTGATAAAAGTTATGCTAATTCTTTTTGTTATATTCTAACTGTGTTCTTAAATAAATTTTGTTTTGATAAAAGCTTCCTAGTGGGTCAATTGAATCATACCTGGAACGAAATTAATGTTACCAGAGAGGCAGTGCTGGGTAGACTAATGGGACTGAAGGTGGACAAGTCCCCGGGTCCGGATGGAATGCATCCCAGGGTATTGAAAGAAATGTCAGAGGTAATAGTGGATGCGTTAGTGATTATTTATCAAAACTCGTTGCATTCTGGGGTAGTGCCGGTTGATTGGAAAACGGCTAATGTTACGCCGCAGTTTAAAAAAGGAAGGGGACAAAAGGCGGGTAACTATAGGCCGGTCAGCTTAACGTCTGTAGTAGGGAAAATGCTGGAATCCATTATTAAAGAGGAGATAGCAGGGCATCTGGATAGAAATGGTTCGATCAATCAGACGCAGCATGGATTCATGAGGGGAAAGTCGTGCTTGACGAACATGTTGGATTTTTATGAAGATGTGACTAGGGCGGTTGATGGAGGAGAACCGGTGGATGCGGTGTTTTTGGATTTCCAAAAGGCGTTTGATAAGGTGCCCCATAAAAGGCTGCTGAAGAAGATTAGGGCACACGGAGTTGGGGGTAGTGTGTTAAAGTGGATTGGGGACTGGCTATCCGACAGGAAGCAAAGAGTCGGAATAAATGGGTGTTTTTCCGGTTGGAGGAAGGTAACTAGTGGCGTGCCGCAGGGATCGGTACTCGGGCCGCAACTGTTTACCATTTATATAGATGATCTGGAGGAGGGGACGGAGTGTAGGGTAACGAAGTTTGCAGACGACACAAAGATAAGTGGAAAAGTGAATCATGTGGAGGACGGAGAAGATCTGCAGAGAGATTTGGACAGGCTGAGTGAGTGGGCGAGGATATGGCAAATGGAGTATAACGTTGAGAAATGCGAGGTTATACACTTTGGAGGAAATAATAACAAATGGGATTACTATCTCAATGGAAACAAATTAAAACATGCTACCGTGCAAAGGGACCTGGGGGTCCTTGTGCATGAGACGCAAAAGCCCAGTCTGCAGGTACAACAGGTGATCAAGAAGGCAAATGGGATGTTGGCCTATATTGCGAAGGGGATAGAATATAAAAGCAGGGATGTCTTGATGCACCTGTACAGGGCATTGGTGAGGCCGCAGCTGGAATACTGTGTGCAGTATTGGTCCCCTTATATGAGGAAGGATATATTGGCATTGGAGGGAGTGCAGAGAAGGTTCACCAGGTTGATACCGGAGATGAGGGGTTTGGATTATGAGGAGAGGCTGAGGAGATTGGGTTTGTACTCGTTGGAGTTTAGAAGGATGAGGGGGGATCTTATGGAGACTTATAAGATAATGCGGGGACTGGATAGGATGGAGGCGGAGAGATTCTTTCCACTTAGTAAGGAAGTTAAAACTAGAGGACACAGCCTCAAAATAAAGGGGGGTCGGTTTAAGACAGAGTTGAGGAGGAACTTCTTCTCCCAGAGGGTGGTGAATCTCTGGAATTCTCTGCCCACTGAGGTGGTGGAGGCTACCTCGCTGAATATGTTTAAAGCGCGGATGGATGGATTCCTGATCGGTAAGGGAATTAAGGGTTATGGGGATCAGGCGGGTAAGTGGTACTGATCCACGTCAGATCAGCCATGATCTTATTGAATGGCGGGGCAGGCTCGAGGGGCTAGATGGCCTACTCCTGCTCCTATTTCTTATCTTCTTATGAAACACCTTCTGCTTACACTATTGTCAAAATTAAATGCAAAAGTTGGGGTCTAGGCTAACTGCATAATATACCTTGGAGTTTCTGGTCTGGTAACTAACATCTGCACTGATGCTGTCTTTCAGATGAGACGCTAAACCGAGATTACATTTACCTGCTTTGATGGATGCTATTTTGGAGAAGACCAGGGGAGTTTTATCCCCAGTGGCCAATATTTGTCCCTCAATTAACATGATGTGGAGATGCCAGCATTGGACTGGGGTAAACACAGTAAGAAGTTTAACAACACCAGGTTAAAGTCCAACAGGTTTATTTGGTAGCAAAAGCCACTAGCTTTCGGAACAGGCTGTTCCTTCGTCAGGTGGGTGGGAGTTCTGATCACAAACAGGGCACAAAGGCACAAACTCAATTTACATGAATAATGATTGGAATGTGAGTCTTTACAGCTAATCAAGTCTTAAAGGTACAGACAATGTGAGTGGGGGCAGCATTAAGCACAGGTTAAAGAGATGTGTATTGTCTCCAGACAGGACAGCTAGTGAGATTTTGCACATCCAGGCAGGTTGTGGGGGTTACAGATAGTGTGACATGAACCCAATATCCTGGTTGAGGCCGTCCTCATGTGTGCGGAACCTGGCTATCAGTCTCTGCTCAGCGACTCTGCGCTGTCTTGTGCCGTGAAGGCCGCCTTGGAGAACGCTTACCCGGAGATCAGAGGCTGAATGCCCGTGACCGCTGAAGTGCTCTCCAACAGGAAGAGAACAATCTTGCCTGGTGATTGTCGAGCAGTGTTCATTCATCCGTTGTCGTAGCATCTGCATGGTTTTCCCAATGTACCATGCCTCGGGACATCCTTTCCTGCAGCGTTTCAGGTAGACAACGTTGGCCGAGTTGAAAGAGTATGTACCGTGTACCTGGTGGATGGTGTTCTCACGTGAGATGATGGCATCCGTGTCGATGATCCGGCACGTCTTGCAGAGGTTGCTGTGGCAGGGTTGTGTGGTGCCGTGGTCACTGTTCTCCTGAAGGCTGGGTAGTTTGCAGCGGACAATGGTCTGTTTGAGGTTGTGCGGTTGTTTGAAGGCAAGAAGTGGGGGTGTGGAGATAGCCTTGGCGAGATGTCCGCACACATGAGGACTCACATTGTCTGTACCTTTAAGACTTGATTAGCTGTAAAGACTCACATTCCAATCATTATTCATGTAAATTGAGTTTGTGTCTTTGTGCCCTGTTTGTGATCAGAACTCCCACCCACCTGACGAAGGGACAGCCTGTTCCGAAAGCTAGTGGTTGTTGCTACCAAATAAACCTGTTGGACTTTAACCTGGTGTTGTTAGACTTCTTACCGTCCTCAATTAACATCACAGAAAAACAGATTACTTGGTCATTATTACATTGCTAACCACATGCATTCAAAAAAAATGTTGGCGGAATCGAGATGTTTGTCTGAGATGCCAACACAACCAAATCAGCAGCAGAAGCGGTAGAATTGTTAAACACTTCATCACAAACACTGGCAGAAACATGCTGCAACTTTTTATTGCACGGGTACATACAAATACTAAAGTGCAAAACGAGAAACATTTCTTGGGTTGGTCCACACTTTATTTCCAGTGTTACCACAATTGACTTGAAAATTCAATGCAATGAATTCTCTCGGGACCAGATGACTCATTGCTTTTCTTGGATTGTGCTAATTTTGGATACACACCAACACACATTGTTGGGTTTTATTGGTGGACCAATTTGTGAATGAAAGCTATGGCTACAGCACTAAGGAAATGAGTCATAGCAACCAATTTTGACCCTTTTTTGGGAACGGTTGCCAACAAACATTTTTTTCTTTAATTAAAACTATATGATATAAAAATATATCAAATCCTGATGGCATTGCATGAGGAAAGCTCTGGTAGTTCTCTCAGTATATACTAAAATTTTAAACACTTGGTCTCAGTTTCGCTCAACTTGTCAGGGAAAGTCATTTCTCCATCCTGTTAATTCTACGTGGTTCTGTACAATTTATCTTTTCTCATTTGCAACAGGTAGCAGACAGAAAGCTAAAATACATGTGGAATCATAGAATCCCGACAGTGCAGAAGGAGGCCATACAGTCCATCGAGCCTGTACTAGCAACAATCCCACCTAGGCCCTATCCCGGTAACCCCACTTATTCACCATGCTAATCCCCCTGACACTAAGGGCCATTTGAGCATGGCCAATCCACCTATCCCGCACATTTTTGGATTGTGAGAGGAAACTGGAGCACCCAGAGAAAACCCACACAGACATGGAGAGAATGTGCAAACTCCACACAGACTGAGGCTGCAGTTGAACTGGGTCCCTGGCATTGTGAGGCAGCAGTGCTAACCATTGTACCGCCCTTATTGATATGTAACATCTCACGTCTTACTGATATGACATAATGGTGTTCGAGGGAAAGTATTTCCCACTTCCTGTAATGCTGAATTTACTCGGGGTGAAATTAGATAGCAGCAGGTTACCAACACAAACTTGGTCCAGGGACTGATCTCCAATCAAAATTGGGCTATGAATCTCATTTAAATTAGACTGGCAAGCTGTGACTGCCTGCTGTGCACACCCTGACACCTTTACTGGTGGAACACACATAGATGCAGCAGTTCCCGGGTAAGACAGAGAGGTGTGGGTGTGCAGAATGGAAGAGGAGACCAAGGAGGGATGGTGGTCATTAAAAGTAAGTTTGGGTGGTGAAGTTGTTTGGAGGATGCCAAGCAGGACCAGGCATTGGCTTTCTCGACCATTATAGAGCCAGGTGGATCATTCCAACTTCTGATTCGGCATCTAGCTTGGTATTTTTTAAAACTTACTTTTTTTCTATTCATTCATGGGATGTGGGCATCGCTGGCTGGGCCAGCATTTATTGTCCATACTGGGGAGGGGGGCGGGGGGTGCCGTTTAAGAGTCAACTACATTGCTATGGATCTGGAGTCATGTGTAGGCCAGGCTGGGGAAGGGCGGCAGATTCCCTTCCCTAAAGGACATTAGTGAACCAGATGGGTTTTTAACGACAGCCTCCTGCGGTCCCTTTACAGATTGTAGGTCAGGCATCCAGGAAAAGGGAGGCCCAACACAGGTTGCATTCAGTGAAGTTGAATTTTGGGAAGGGATATTGAATAATAATTTACAAATGGGTCAAGTACCTGTTTCAGGCAGGGGCATCTGATACCTATATTTCAATCTTTTATATTTGGGCAGAATGTGAAAGATTATGGAGCTGAAACATCTGGCTGGATAGTTGTTTTGGGCTCAGGACCTTAACCTTGAGTGAAGCTCTGGGTCCAAATCCTCAAACATCCAATGCATCGTCTGCAGGGATGGCCAATGAACAGCCAGGGAACCATCCAGGAAGCCCTGAGGCACCCCACACTCTTCCTGTTCACTCTAATTCTCTCTCCACAGATGCTGCCTGAACTGCTGAACATTTCCAACATTTTCAGGTTTTTTTTCAACTTAAGATTTCCAACAGCCACTGCATTCTGCTTCTGGGTATTTCCACATATTCCAGGAACACTTTGCAAAATAGAATCTGGAAGAGTCAACTCTATTATCCTGCTACTTAATAAAAACAGTAAGCGTTTTAACAACACCAGGTTAAAGTCCAACAGGTTTATTTGGTAGCAAATACCATTAGCTTTCGGAGCGCTGCTCCTTCGTCAGATGGGTATTTGCTACCAAATAAACCTGTTGGACTTTAACCCGGTGTTGTTAAAACTCTTACTGTGTTTACCCCAGTCCAACGCCGGCATCTCCACATCATGACTTAATAAGAACCCCGAGAGCTTTCACCTCATGCAAATGAAACAAAGAGATTGAACATTCAAACATTCAGTGATGCAGTTGAGAGAAATAGGCAGTCAAATCAAAGTGTTTTGAAAATGACCATTTTTAGTTGCACAACAAATGGTTTTTATTTGCAACAAATTGATTGTTGACAAATAATTGGGCGGGGTTCTTGGTTTTTGTTTACCTTGCCACCGCCGCCAGTGAGAATGGAGAATTTGGCATTCAGCCAAAACTCCATTCACCGCAGCAGCACTGGAGAATCCCAGTCACGGGCGAGGTTGGACATGTCCGGCAATTATTTTAATTGTCAAGATGGTGGTTCTGCACCAGAGGAATAGGTTGGATAGCTCAACAGGCATAAGGAAATGGAGGAATGGAGAGGCAGAGGCCGGAATTCTCCCAAAAAAATTCCAAGTGTCGAATTTGCCTTAAAACTGGAGTAATTTATGCTGTTTTCTTCAGTGGAGTCCAGAGAAGAATCTCCCACATTCTGTGCACTGCAGAGGTCACTAGTATGTATATCATTAAAAAGCTGTGGGTGGGGCCTATCCCTACTGGAGAGGTCAGCAGCATAGCACTGAGCGGGCCACTGCGCATGTGCTGATCTGTCAGATCCCCCCCACCCCCCTGCTCGCAGTGCTGAACATCTAGTCCGCCCCGATCGCTGGCCTCCCTCCTTCCCCCATCGATCCTGTCTGCAGAGTGGCAGCTGGACACCCCACCGATCACCTCACCAGGCCCCGCCCCATAAGGCCCCCCCATCAGCCCCACACCTTTGGAACTGTCCTATGCCCGATGGGCAGTGCCAAGATGCCCCCTGGGCATTGGCAGTTTTCCACTTTGGCAGTACCAGGGGGCCAGGCTGGCACTGCCCAGGGTGCATCCTCCCCAGCCCCATACCCTCTGGGGTACTCCGATTTCCCCCCATTCACTCCAGTGGGGTTGGGCCGCTAGTTCCCCAAAAGTGGGGAGCTAGTGTAATCCCTTCTGGAGTGAACTATTCTGGTGGAGGGGGGGGAAATGCTAGCGGGCCCGGAGTCTTCTGTCCCGGGCCTGTTATTCTCATTTAAATGAAATTCAAGCGAATATGTAAATTGTTTCTGCGCCTCACCACCGATTTCTGACACGGAGCTGACACCACCGGAAATCCGGCACTAGGAGACACTATCGTGGCAGGAGCGCATGTGCGAACCCCACAAATTGGCCGATGTGAGAATCTCCCAGCCTGCTACGCTGAAAAATTAGTGTAGCGGGATGGGAGAATCGCGGCCATGGTGAAGTGGGAGTGAAAGAATCAGAGTATCATAGCATCCATGCAGTGCAGAAAGAGGCCCACTAAACCTGCACCGACAACAAATCCCACCTCGACCCTATCCACGTGACCCCATGCATTTACTCCAAGGAATCTTGTATAAATGCTATGTTTTTGTCAATTCATTAAAAGAATCTTTATGATTTAATTTAAAAACCGTAAAACAATTTTATTCCCACTCCCACTTCCAATTTAAAGGAGGCATCACTAAAATAAAGATAAAAGGTAAAGTCGCCATAGTCCCAGGTGACAATAGGCACTGACTGATGGTGATTTAACCTGAGGATCACAACACCTCAGGCGAGGGACAAGGTTGAGAAGGCAGGGCCTTCATGAATAACCTCAGCTCTGCGTCACAAACCAGCCGTCCAGCCAACTCGGCTAAGCTGCATTCACATCCTTCCTTAAATAAATAGACCAAAACTGCACACAGTATTTGTGATGTGGTCTCACCAGTGCTCTGTATAACTGAAGCATAGTACCCTTACGTTTATCTTCAATTCTTGCTTAAGGGTAGCATTGCATTAGCCTTTTTTAATGAATTGCTGTACCTGCATACCAACTTTTTGTGACTCATGCACTAGAACACCTAGATCCTTCTGTACCTCAGAATTCTGCAGCTATTCTCCGTTTAACCTACCAAAGTGAACAGTTTCACATGTTTCCATATTGTACTCCATCTGCCAGATTTTTGCCCACTCACTCAACCTATCTATATCCGTCTGCAACCTCCTTATGTCAACTTCACAGCATACTTTCCTATCCATCGTTGTGTCATCTGCAAATTTAGCTATCAAGCATTCACTCCCCTCATCTAAGTCATATATTGTAAAAGTATATATCATATATCATAAGTCATATATTGTAAAACATTGAGACCCCTGTGGAACTCCACTAGTTACGCCCTGTCAATCAGATGAAGACCCTTTAGGCATACTCTGTTCCCTGCCAGCCAGCTAATCTTCAATCCATCCCAATATGTTACCCCCGACACCATGAGTTTTTTATTTTCTGCAATAATCTTTGAGGAGGCACCTTAACAAATGCCTTCTGGAAATCCAAGTACAGCATATCGGTTAACTACAGCTTCCCTAGTAATTGTAAATTCACCAAGTTCCTCGCTCCCTTCCATCTCTTGATTTACAGATATTACTGGACATTTTTATACCCTCGATAGTGAAGACAAGCAAAATATTTTTCTTCATTGCATCCATTTTCTTATCATCTAGTATTAAATGCCCATTCTCACTCTCTAGTGGACCAACACTCACTTTACTTACTCTTTTCTTTTTTAAATACCTGTACACGCCTTTGTTATTCATTTTTACATTTCTAGCCAGCTTCCTCTCACACTCTAATGTCTTTCTCCTGATTAACTTTTTCATCATTCTCTGCTACTCTTTATATTCTGTATACTTCTTCCTTAAATTTGACGCTTTCCTTAACTTGTTTAATGAACCACTGATGGTGAGTCTTCACTTACAAATTTTTCTTTATAGTTACAATATATTTATTCTGAGTATTCTGAAATATGCATTTAAGTGCTTGCCACTGCTTCTCTAGTGGTGTATTCCCTAATCTAGCGTCCCAGTTCACTGCAGCTAGCTCAGCTTTCATGCGCACATAGTTGCCCTTATTTAAGTTTAAAATACTAGTCTTGGACCCACACTTCTCCCTTTCAAACTGGATGTAAAATTCAATCATATTGTGGTCACTGCTACCTAGGGATGTCTTTATTCTGAGATCGTGCATTAATCCTGTCACATTACACAATGCCAAGTCCAATATATTCTACTCTCTGGTTGGTTCCAGAATATGGTGCTCTAAGAAATTATCTCAAAAGCTTTTTATGAATGCCTCATCCAGGCTGCTGCTGCCAATCCGATTTTTCCATTTTATGTGGAGTTTAAAATCACCCATGATTATTGTCGTCCCTTTATCAAAGCATCCAGTATTTCCTCTTCCATACTTTGTTCGACATGTGGTTACTATTAGAGGGCCTGTAGACCACTCCCACTGTTGACTTCTTTCATCTCCATCCAAACCGTTTCTACATCCTTATCTCCTGAACCAAGGTCATCCCTAACTATTGCACCAATACCATCCTTGATCAACAGTGCTACCCCTCCACATTTACCTGAATTACTATTCTTCTTGAGTGCCATATACCCCTCAATATTCAGGACTCAATCCTTGTCATCCTGCAGCCACATCTCCATGATTGTTATCAGGTTATATTTATTTACTTTATTGTGTGCTATGAGTGAGAATCCTCCACTACAGTCTGCCCAGTCCCTTTACCTGCCTCATTCATGGTCGCATCCTCCTGTTCCTCATTGCTGACCAAAACAGGTCACCCTATTCTAAGAGGCTTGACTGTCTTCTGGAACAAAGTGTCCAGGTAATTCTCCCCATTCCTTAGTTCTAGCAGTGTCTGCAATTCACCTTCTAGATCAATAATCCGGATCCAGAAATCCTCTAGATTCTTACACTTTCTGCACATGTTTGTTCTGGATCACCTTGGAGTCCTAAAACCCACATTCCACAGCTGCAATGTAACACCTATCCTGCGATTGTAATTTATGCTATTTAGTTAATTTAACCTAATTACGCACTTAATTAACTTAGAATGAATCCTGCGTCTATCATACTTCTTTCCCCCGAGCACCAAATTCCCATGTGAACCTAATTTGCTACTCACTCAGTCTCTGTCTCATTCTGGTGTAGCTTCGTGAGCCATGAGGATCAACAATGTTTTCTCCAGAACCAGCAAGTTTATTTATTTTCAGCTGCACAATCGCTGACTCCTACACCAATGAACATATCCCACCTTCATACTCTCCTAGGACCCTGATCTATGCACTAGCTCTCATGGTCATCAGCCATCCTGCCTGGTCCCATGGTCGAAGTGTCCCACATTTTATTTTATCAAAGTTGGTCAACCTGGATCTACCTCTACCCACCCAATATCTTTCTCTACCTGTTTTCTGTTCCTGTCAATCAGGAAACATGTGAAATATGTCTCCCTGTTAATATCCACAGGACATCCAGGACACCTATCCATACAATCATAGAATCCCTACAGTGCAGAAGGAGGCCATTCAGCTCATTGAGCCTGCATCAACAACAATCTCACCCAGGCCCTATTCCTGTAATTCCACGTATTTACCCCATTAATTCTCCTGACATTAAGAGGCAATTTTGCATCGCCTGCACATGTCTGGAGTGTGGGAGGAAACCGGAGCACCCAGAGGAAAGCCACGCAGACACGAGGAGAACATGCAAACTTCACATAGTCAGTCACCCGAGGCTGGAATTGAACCCAGGTCCTGGCGCTGTGAGGCAGCCGTGCTAATCACTGTGCACCATGCTTCCCTATCCTTCTGGCTTTCTTGCCCAGAAGTAAAGGATTTAATTTCATATCTATAAAGATGTTTATGGAGGGTTTAAACTAAACTGGAAGGTAGATGAGAACCTATGCAAGGAGTCAAAGAAGGGTAATCAAGAACAGGAACAAAATACAGAAAGGGAAATAAAAAAAGTGATAGGCAGAGAAATCAAGGGCCAGAATCTAACAGGAACAAGGTGAAAAGTAGTGGGGATGGGACAAGCAATGTTAAAAAGACAAGCTTTAAGTCTTTCTGTCTTAACTTGTGGAGCATTCACGATAAAGTGGATGAATTAATCACGCAAATAGATGTAAAAGGGTATGATGTAATCGGGATTACAGAGACATTGCTGTAGGGTAACCTCGGATGGGAAATGAACACCCAGGGGTGTTCAGTATTTAGGAAGGATAGACAAAAAGGAAAAGGCGGTGGAGTTGCATTGCTGGTTAAAGAGGAAATTAACACAATAGTGAGGAAAGATATTAGCTCTGACGATGTGGAATCTGTATGGGTGGAGCTGAGAAGCACCAAGGGGCAAAAAGCTGTAGTGGTGATATTGGGAATGGCATTAAACAGGAAATTAGAGATACATGCAATAAAGGAACATTTGTAATTATGCGTGACTTTAATCTGCACATAGATTGGGCAAATCAAATGAGTTAATACAGTACAGAAGGAAATCCAGGATGGTTTTCTGGGCCAATGCATTGAGGAACCAGCTAGAGAACAGGCCATCCTATTGTGTACTGTGCAATGAGAAATGAATAATTGGCAATCTAGTTGTGCGAGGCTCCTTGGGGATGAGTGACAGATATGATAGAATTCTTCATCAAGGTGGAGAGTGACATAGTTGATTCTCAGACTAGAATCTTCATAAATGAAACAATGATGGTATGAAGTGCAAATTGGCTATGATGGATTGAGAAATGATACTTCCAGGGATGATGGTGGATAGGCAATGGCAAATGTTCAAAGAGCGCATGGGTGAACTGTAACAATTAGTTATTCCTGTCTGGTGGGAAAGGTGTCCAAACTATGGTTAACAAAGGAAATTAGAGATAGTATCAGATCCAAGGAAGAGGCATACAAATTGGTCAGAAAAAACGACAGACCTAAGAATTGGGAACACTTTTAACATTCAGCAAAGGAGGGCCAAGGGATTGATTAAGAAGGGGGAAACAGAGTATGTGAGTAAAATGGTGGGGAACATAAATATGTAGTTCCCTTATCGTCAGAAACAGGGTAATTTATAATAGAAGACAAAAAATGGCTTTCCAACTAAATACATACTTAACTTCTGTCTTCACAAAGGAAGACACAAATAATATACCAAGAATGTTGGGAACACTGGGTTCACTGAGAGGGAGGAACTGAAGGAAATCAATATTAGAGGAGAAATGGTGTAGGGGAAATTGGTGGGATTGAAGGCTGATAAATCCCCAGGGCTTGATAATTAACATCCCAGATTACTTAAGGAAGTGACCCTAGAAATAATGGATGCATTGGTGATCATCTTCCAAGATAGAAGGTATTCTGAGAGACAGGGATTTAGAGAGGCAAGGACTGATTAGGGACAGTCAGCATGGTTTTGTGAGTGAAAAATCATGTCTCATGACTTTGGGTTTTTTGAAAGGATAACCAATAAGGTAGATGAGGGCAGTCGACATTGTCTGCATGGATTTTAGCAAGGCCTTTGACAAGGTACCGCATGGTAGGTTGTTGCATAATCTCACGGAATCCAGGGTGAGGTATACAAAATTGGCTTGATGACAGTTGACAGAGGGTGGTTGTAGAGGGTTGTTTTTCAAACTGGAGGCTGTGACCAGGTGTGCATCAGGGATCAGTGCTGGGTCCACTGTCATTTGCCATTTATATTAATGATTTGGATGAGAATTTAGGAGGCATGGTTAGTAAGTTTGCAGATGACAACAAGATTGGCGGCATAGTGGACAGTGAAGAATGTTATCTAGGATTCAATGGGATCTTGATCAATTGGGCCAATGAGCTGATGAATGGCAGATGGAGTTTAATTTAAATAAACGCAAGGTGATGCATTTTGGTATATCAAACCAGGGCAGGACTTACTCAGTTAATGGCAGGGGGTTGGGGAGAGTTATGGAACAAAGAGATCTAGGGCTACAGGTTCATAGCTCCTTGAAAGTGGAGTCACAAGTGGACAGGGTGGTGAAGAAAGCATTCGGCATGCTTAGTTTCATTGGTCAGAACATTGAATACAGGAGTTGGGACATCCTGTTGAAGTTGTACAAGTCATTAGTAAGGCCACACTTGGAATACTGTGTACAGTTCTGGTCACCCTATTATAGAAAGGATACTATTAAACTAGAAAGAGTGCAGAAAAGATTTACTAGGATACTACCGGGACTTGATGGTTTGAGTTATAAGAAGAGGCTGGATGGAATGGAGGAGGCTTAGGGGTGATCTTATTGAGGTATATAAAATAATGAGGGGCATAAATAAGGTAGATAGTCAATATCTTTTCCCAAATGTAGGGAAGTCTACAATTAGAGGGCATTGGTTTAAGATGAGGGGGGAGAGATACAAATGGGTCCAGAGGGGCAGTTTTTTCCACACAGAGGGTGGTGAGTGTCTGGAACAAGCTGCCAGAGATGTTGTAGAGGCAGATACAATTTTGTCTTTTAAAAAATATACAGACAGTTACATGGGTAAGATTGGTGTAGAGGGATATGAGCCAAACACGGGCAACTGGGATAGCTTAATGGCAAAAACTGGGCGGCATGGATAAGTTGGGCCGAAGGGCCGGTTCCCATGCTGTGAACTTCTATGACTCTATTCTCCAGACCCTGAAACGGTTCATACAGATTGGAGGGTAGCTAATGTAACCCTATTGTTTGAAAAAGGAGGTGAAGAGAAAACAGGACCAGTCAGCCTGACGTTGGTAGTGGGAAAATGCTGGAGCCTGTTATAAAAGATTTAATAGCAGAGCACATGAAAAACAGTGGCAGAATTGGACAGAGTCAGCATGGATTTATGAAAGGGAAATCATGCTTGACAAATCTACTGGAATTTTACAAGGCTGTAGCTAATAGACTTGATAATAGGGAGGTAGTGGATGTAGTTTATTTAGACTTTCAGAAGGCTTTTGAGAAAGTCCCACTTAAGAGAGGGAACTAAATGTAATATCTCCAAATTTTCAGGCGACAAAAAGCTGGGTGGGAGGGTGAATTATGAGGAAGATGTTTCAGTGTGATTTGGACAAGCTGAGTGCGTGGGCAAATGAATGGCAGATGTGGTAAAACATAGATAAATGTGAAGTTATCCATTTTGATAACAAAAACAGAAGGCAGATTATTATCTGAATGGCTATAAATTATGTACAAAAAGACTCAGGTGTCCTTGTACATCGGTCTCTGAAGGTAAGCATGCAGGCGGTAAAGAAGCCAAATGGTATGTTGGACTTCATAGCGAGAGGATTTGAGTACAGGAGCAGGATGTTTTGATGCAATTATACAGTGCCTTGGTGAGGCCACACCTGGAATACTGCATGCAGCTTTGGTCTCCTTATCTGAGGCAGGATGTTCTTGCTTTGGCGGAAGTGCAGTGAAGACTTATCAGACTGATTCCTAGTGTGGTGGGACTGATGTATGAGGAGAGATAGAATCAGTTAAGATTATATTCGCTGGAGTTAAGAAGAATGAGAGGGGCTCTCATAGAAACTTATAAAATTTTAACAGGAGTTGACAGGTTAGATGCAGCGAGGTTGTTCTGGATGGTGGGGCTATCCAGAATCAGGAATCATAGTCTAAGGATATGGGGATAAACCTTTAAGGACTGAGATGAGGAGAAACTTCTTCATGTAGAAAATGATAAGCCCGTGGAATTCTCTACCACATAAAGCAGTTAAGGCCAAAACATTGTATGCTTTCAAAGAGTTGGATACAGCTCTTGGGGTGAAGGGGATCAAAGGAAATGGGAGGAAGGCGGGATCAGGCTACTGAGTTGGATGGTCAGCCATGATCATAATGAATGGCGCAGCAGGCTCAAAGGGCCGAATGGCCTCCTCCTACTCCTATTTTCTATGTTTTCATGTGGATGAACCCAGTTTTAATCTGAAGAATGACCCAACAGTCAGTGTGTGTCGAGAAATATTCTCCCTGGCTTTCACTTCAAATCTCATTAGAACTTTAACCTATTCTTTAAATCCTTTTCTTCCTTTGTACAGATTCACAAGTGTGCTTCCCTGCTGTTGACCCCTTCCCCTCAAGTGTCGAGGCCATTGTTTCTGAGTTTCAATTCCTCTGGATCCATGTCAGTCTTTATTCCCCACACGAGTTGGCTGCCATTCTAATTTCCTACTCCCACTCTCTACCCAAATTCCTTTAGTTCCTTTTTCCTCATTGGCGCATCAAACTCCCTCTTCAATGCATCCAACCGCTCCATGTGGTGGCAGATTCCATATTCCCAGCACTGTGTGTGCAAAGAAATTCCCCTCATCCTTCCACAGAAAAACCTAAATTGAACACAGATTTTAATTTCAGACAGAAGGCAGTGAATCTTATTTAATAGCTGAATGAAATGGAGCCTTCACACTCGGTTGGTGGATTGTGGGGTTGATGGTGGGTTCAATCTCTTCAGTAAATGGAATGGTTTGTTTATCTTGGATATGTTCTTCAAAAGTCTGATTCATTTCCTTGTCTCTCTTATTTGGATTCTTCCTCAGTGTGGCTTTCTGCCACAGTGCAATCATTCATCCCAGGAGAATTTGGAAATATGATTAGGAGAAATTAGTTGTGTGAGTCTCCTTATAATTCCCCCATTGTGATTAAGCTCTTTGATGGTCAAAGGCATGTGATAGATGGCGCACAGTTAAAGGACCAGGACCAAGGGAAAAGGACTCAAGGACTGGGATAAAGTTAGAATGAGATTTGGCGTGGAAGCCATGGAGAGTTTCTCTCCACACACAATGACACTTGAATCATCCTTCAGACTTAGTGGCTGCTGAGTTTAACTACTTATATAAGTAGAATGAAAGACCTTACACATGTTCCTGGCTTCAATACAATACACATATGTGGAGGTGTAGTGGTATTGTCATTGGATCAGTAATCCAGAAATGCAGAGTAATGCTCTGGGGACCCGGGTTCAAATACTGTCATGGCAGATGGTGAAATTTGAATTCAATAAAAATTTGGAATTAAAAGTGCAATAATGGCCATGAAACCAATGTTGATTGTCGTAAAAACCCATCTGGTTCACTAATGCCCTTTAGGGAAGGAAATCTGCCATCCTTACCCAGTCTGGCCTCCACGTGACTCCAGACTCACAGCAACGTGGTTAACTCTTAATATGCCCTCAGGGTTGGGCAATAAATGCTGGCCCAGTCAGCAATATCCACATCCCATGAACAAATTTACAAAAAAATAGATGGATCTTATCTAATCAGAAAAACAATAGGCCATCACTGTCAACAGAACTGTAAAGTCAGCCACTCATCAACCCGAGTACAGCGCAACCTAGTTCTCTAACAGTTGGTTGCATTGCGTGTGTGAAGAAGTGGTTAAACTCAGCAACCTTTATTCTGAAGAAGTGTAATTGCAGGTGAAGTGTCTCTCTCTGTGGCCTCCAGTTCAAACCTCATTCTATGTTTAATCTACCATATTATTCCAATCCTTTTCACTCTTCATCCTGTTTGCTCAAGCAACAATGTAAACTTATCGAAAGTGTTCAGAAAAGGGCTTGCAAAGTCATTCTTGGCTCTAATTGCCATGATTACTTTGATGCTGAACCAATGCAGGCTGGAGATGCTTGAGAACAGAGGCGACAAACTCTGCTGCTCTTTCGCAAGATCGCTGCCAATCTCCGAACTTCATTACCTGTTTCCTGCAGACAGATCTCCCAGTGGCTACCAGCAGAATTCAAAACAACTGACTAATTAAGATGCAAAATGATAAGATTCAAGAATTGCCCAATGCCATGTCTCATCCGCACATTGAACAAACTCAAATGACCTAAACTTTGAAACTTGATAGCCTAAAGACCCATATCTGATAATCAGTGTGCCATTATCTTTTCCTGTACATTGTATCTTATATTTTTACAGACAATCATTCCAAGTAAACTTACCTCAACTTGACCCATGACTGCATTGAAAGTTGAATCTGAAAGTTGATTTTGAAACATAAAGACTGATTGGTGGTAATGCACAATTCTTATCTATTGAAGAAATAAAGATAAGAGAAAAGAAAAATGAGTCTGGTTTGTTTTTTTTAAAATTCCTGTATGGGACATGGGTGTCACTGGCTGGCCAGCATTAATTGTAAGAAGTCTCACAACACCAGGTTAAAGTCCAACAGGTTTATTTGGTAGCAAAAGCCACTAGCTTTCGGAGTGCTCGCTGCTCCTTCGTCAGGTGAGTGTTTATTGCCCATCCCTAGTTGCCCTTGGAGGGTAGTTGAGATTCGACCACATTGCTGTGACTCTTGAGTCACATGTTAAAGTTTATTTATTAGTCACAAGTAAGGCTTACATTAACACTGCAATGAAATTACTGTGAAATTCCCCTAGTCGCCACAGTCTGGAGCCTGTTCGTGTCAATGCACCTAACCATGTAGGCCAGACCAAGTAATGACGGCAGATTTTCTTCGCTAAAGGGCATCAGTGAACAGATGGGTTTTTCTGACAATTGACAATGGTTTCATGGTCATCTGTAGATTCTTAATTCCAGATATTTTTTATTGAATTCAAACTCTACCACCTGCTGTGGTGGGATTCGAAACCAGGTCCCCAGAACATTAGCTGAGTTTCTGAATTAGTAGTCTAATGATAATACCACTAGGCCATCACCTCCCCAAGGTTTAAGGTGTGAAATGCAACCGGAGTTCTACCTTCCTGTGTTCCATCATCCATCCCCCCACCCTACCTCCCCCAAGCCTTTGTCCCTAATTCCATCTCATTACTCCCTCCTACCTCACCTGATCCATTTAAAATCACTGGAGCCAACACTCCAATTGCAGCTCCACTCCCTGCCTAACCAAGGCCCACTAGGCATTAAGACCACATCCTCAATTCCAGCTGGAAAAGCCATAATTCCTGACCCACAAACATTCACATATGCACCACAGGTAGGTGGAGCTGGTTAAGAAGCTGAGGGGATGTTCTATGGTAGCAATACTGGACTTTATGGTCTTGCTTAAAACAGGCAAAACTCATTCTCCAGCACAAGGCAGATCAATGTGAACATTGGGCTGCCTCATGTTTTGACACTCTGTCAGAGAGTTGGTGCAGACTCGATAGGCCAAATGGCCTCCTTCTGCACTGAAGGGAATCTATGATTTAACCCATGATCATCTGGCATTTGATCATTTATTTCAAATGTAAGTTTATTCACTAATTCTCCATTTAATTAGCAACATGAACACATATCTGGTCTTTTCATTTGGTAGGTTCTTGAGCTCAGAACAAGAAATTGAACTATGTTCACAAGGTTAAGAAAGAAAGAATTACATTTATACTGTTCCATTCACAACGTCAGCTCTTCCCAAAGTGCGTTAGGAGTGTACTCACTGATGTAATGTGGGAAATGCCAAAGCCATTTGGTCACAGTAATATTCACAAAATGCGATGAGATAGATGACAGGTGACAGTACAGTGGCACAATAGTTAGCACTGCTGCCTCACAGCGCCAGGAACCCAGGTTCAATTCCCAGCTTGGGTCAATGTCTGTGCGGAGTCTGCACATTCTCCCCATGTCTGCGTGGGTTTCCTCCGGATGCTCTGGTTTCCTCCCACAGTCCGAAAGATGTGCTGGTTAGGTGCATTGACCATGCTAAATTCTCCCTCAATGCACCCGAACAGGCGCCGGAGTGTGAGGACTAAGGGATTTTCACAGTAACTTCATTGCAGTGTTAATGTAAACCTACTTGTGACACTAATAAATAAACTAAAATTTAAATATGTTTTAGGTGGTGATTTGGTTGAAGAATAAATATTAAGTGGAGAAACAGCTGAACACCCCAGTTCCTCTACAAATTGTTCAATAGAATCCTTTATACCGACCTGAGGAAGCAGACAGGGGCACATTTAACATCTCACTTGAAAGTCAATGGCCATGATTCTCTGGTCGTGTTGTGCCCGATGCAGGTCACATCGAGGTGGACCAGGGCCGAAGAATCGCGGGTGAGGGGTTTAGCATATTCAGCACTGGCGTGAAACCCCATTGCAATCCTCCCAACCACCGCACCTGGACATAATCTGATTCCCACTGGGTAAGGGCAGGAACCAGATTAGCATATTTTAATGAGCATTTAAATAGGCTAAATCCATTCGAGGCCAGATTTTCCCTGTTTCCGACTCTCTGGTGTACCGGGAACTCTGCAAGAATCATGACTGTCTCCACAAACAGAGACTAGGTATGATGGCCACATCGGGGGTGGGCAGGGGGGGTGGGGGGAGGGGGGCAGGGGGGTGGGGGAGGGGGGTTGGGGGGAGGGGGGGCAAGGGGAGGGGGGCGAGGGGGGAACGGGGAGCTCGGAGGCTACTGAAGCCCGAGTGGTCAGGGTCATAGCTGGCAATGGGTCAGTTCCAGGTGGTCACTGCTCGGTTGACACTGCCAGTATGCCAGGTAACACTGCCAGATGGGCATTGGAAGGGTGCCAGGTGCTGTGCCAAGGGTTCGTGCCTGAAAGGAGTCATCACAGGATGGGGGAGCATGAAGGGGCCCCATTGGAGGATCCCATAATGCCCTGATGATGACAATCTATATTGGGAAGGGGGATTGGGAAATCATGCCTTCAATGAGGAGGGAGGGTCCCGATGTCCTTGGGGCAGGAAGGAGGTCTTCAATTTCATTTTGTGATTGGGATGCCCTCTAAAAACAACACCCAATCTCTATGAAGCTGGACTTGTCAGTGTGTTTAGGCCCCACCATTTTCAGAACTAGTGCAAAGCTTGCCCCTCTCCTAAAATATTAGTGTGTGGGAAAATTGTGATCTGATTCAGATCAGATCAGTCAGACATGCCGGTGCGAATCACACCTGTTTCCTCACCCAAAATGACACAGTTATATTTTGGGAAAATTCCACCCAATATCTCTGATATTGGAGCACTGTAGTGTCACGCTTGCTATTGGTGCATGATATTTTGGAAGAATGGGTAGCTAGGAAAAGTTGAGGGTGTTGTTCTGTTAATTAAGGATGGCATTAGTACAATGGAGAGAACTTAGTTCTAAAGTCCAAGATATAGGGCGGGGTTTATTCAGTTGCGCTCGCCCCAAGACCAGAAAATCCCGTACGAGGTCAACGGATCTTTGCACGGTCCGTGTCCCACCCGCTACAACTCCCATGGGGAGCAGGACAGGAAGAGTCGACCACCCAGAGAATCAGTTTGGGTGGAAGAAATAGCAAAGGTAAGAAGTCACATGTGGTGGTATTTTCTCGGTCCTCTCACAGTAACCACACTGTAGGATGGGGTATAGAGTAAGAAATAAGAGGGGCCTATTGTGAGAAAGGTATGATAGTAATTATGAATGATTTTAAATCTAAATAGGGATTGGATGAATCATATTGACAAAGATAATATCGAAGATGAGTTCCTGCATTTTCTAGAGCCAACCAGAGAGCAGTCTATTCTAGATCTAGTAATGTGCAATGCAGCGGGATTAATTAGTGACCTCATAATAAAGACACACCTAGATAACAGTGATCATAACATGAATGAATTTCAGACAGTTTGAGGGAGAGAAAGGTGCGTCTAAGACTAGTGTTTTAAACTTAAATAAAAGCAATTACAGGGGCATGAAGACAAAGCTGGCTAAAATGAACTGGGAAATTAGGTAAAGGGATAAATCAGGAGAGATGCAGGGCAGACATGTAAGGAGATATTTCATAACACCCAACAAACAAGTAAGCAAGAGTTTAAGATTTACTCAGATGCTACTGGGACTTGATGGATTGAGTTATAAGGAGAGGCTGGATAGACTGGGACATTTTTCTCTGGAGCGTAGGAGGCTGAGGGGTGATCTTATAGAGGTCTATAAAATAATGAGGGGCACAGATCAGCTAGATAGTCAATATCTTTTCCCAAAGGTAGGGGAGTCTAAAACTGGAGGGCATAGGTTTAAGGTGAGAGGGGAGAGATACAAAAGTGACCAGAGGGGCAAATGTTTCACACAGAGGGTGGTGAGTGTCTGGTACAAACTGCCAGAGGTAGTAGTAGAGGAGGGTACAATTTTGTCTTTTAAAGAGCATTTAGATAGTTACATGAGTACAATGGATATAGAGAGATATGGGCTAAATGCGGGCAATTGGGATTAGCTTAGGGGTTTAAAACAAAAGGGCGGCATGGACAAGTTGGGACGAAGGGCCTGTTTCTATGCTGTAAACCTCTATGACTCTATGACTCTCAGGGCACACCATCCATGGTTAACTAAGGAAGTTAATTATAGTATCCAATTGAAAGAAAGAGGGTACAATTCTGCAAAAATTAATGGAAGGTCAGAAGATTGGACAGAATATGAAAAAAACAGCCAGCAGAAAACATAAGTCATTTTTGAGTTTTCAAAATGTAATGTGTGGAGTGCCGCAGGAATCACTCCTAGTGCCTCAACTATTTACAATCTTATCAATGATTTGAATGAAGGGACTGAAAGTATAGTTGCTAAATTTGCTGATGATACAAAAGTAGGTAGGAATGTAAGTTGTGAAGTGGACATAAGGAGTCTGCGAAGGGATACAGGTTAAGCGAATGGGCAAAATTTTGGCAGATGGAGCAGAATGTGGGAAAATGTGAACTTGTCCACTTTGGCAGGAAGAATGGAAAAACAGCACACTATTTACATGGACAGAGAATGCAGTACAGAGGGATCTGGGTGGCCTGGTACATGAATCAAAATAGTATAAAAATACAGCAAGTGATTGGGAAGACAAATGAAATGTTGTTGTTTATTGCAAAAGGAATAAAAGATAAAAGTAGAGGGGTTCTGCTAAAAGTATGCACAGCATTCATGAGACAACATCTGGAGTTCTGTATAAAATTTCGGTCTTCTTATTGAAGAAATGACATAATTGCAGTTCAGAGAAGGTTCGTCCGGCTGATTCCTGGGATGAAAGGATGGAAGATTGAACAGGTTGAGCCTTATCCAATGGAGTTTATAAGAATGAGATGCGATCTTATTGAAATATGCCCCGCACTTGCCTTGTAAATAGTAGGCCTTTCGAATGCAATTGGGATTGGGAATTAATAGAGAATCACCAATCATTAAATACTTCAAGCGGGCATTATAAAGCTTACTCTCAGAGTAAAACTACTGAAAGTGCTGGAGAAGACTTCTGCATTTTAAATCCACAGGTAATTGTCTCCAATTAGTTAAAAATATAACCTGTACCCCATGAGTCGAGGCTAGCTTGTTGTCATACCTAACCTTTGAATCAGTGAATTGAAATCCACAAAATGGGTTCCTGGGTTAGTAAGTGCCTTGCCCTTTGTTACAGCAAAATATTCAGACTATTCAGACTACCTTTTTCCTCAAAACTGCGAGATCATAGAAATCATAGAAACCCTACAGTGCAGAAGGAGGCCATTCGGCCCATCGAGTCTGCACCGACCACAATCCCACCCAGGCCCTACCCCCACATATTTACCCGCTAATCCCGCTAACCTACGAATCTCAGGGGCAATTTTTAACCTGGCCAATCAACCTAACCCGCACATCTTTGGACTGTGGGAGGAAACCGGAGCACCTGGAGGAAACCCACGCAGACACGAGGAGAATGTGCAAACTCCACACAGACAGTGACCTGAGCCGGGAATCGAACCCAGGACCCTGGAGCTGTGAAGCAGCAGTGCTAACCACTATGCTACCGTACCCCCTCCCCCCACAAATCAGTCTCTTATCAAAGCATCCAAATCTGTTTGCAGTTCCTTGGCATTTATATCTCACCTTTGCATCAATTGAGAAATAAGTCAACAGAAAAAAATCTATAGGATTTGAATTGTGACCTCAGGGTAAGTAGCTTTTTTTGCTTTAGGCTGAAAGTTGTTCTGTGACAAAAACAACTCAACATTTCAGAGACATTGACCTTATGACATGAGGTTTGAATGCCTGAAATGGCAGTCGATTTAGTCTTGTCTTTTCAATCACAACGATGCTACCGCAGAACTGTGTTTGAATCATTTATATCCGAGCTCATATATTGCCCAGTTTCTCTCTTATTTCTCCTCAAGCCCTCTCAGCTTGCCCATGAGATTTAAATTCTGTACCCTCAACCCCATTCACACTAAAATTCTGACCCCTCCTGGTCCCCATGTTAGCCAATATTAACAGATATCTCCCTTCAGGTACTATGCCCATCTCCCTTAAATCTGCTGTTGTCACCCCTGCCCTCAGAAATATAAACCAAAGCTTGAGTCCATTATTTTTGATAAGTACGGCCCCATCTCCAAACTTCCTTACCTCTCCAAGCACTGAGATGTGCTGTTGCATCCCAAATCTGTTCTCATATTTCCAAACTCCAGGTTTAAGTCCCTCCAATCGTCTTTCAGACTTTGTCAGAGTATCAAAATGTTTATTTTTAAATCAAAATCACAAAAGCCATCCTCTGTGGCTGTGACAAAAGGTAAACTATGCCTCCACATCCTTCTTGACGTGTCTTTAGCTTCTGGCAAAGGTGACTGCACCCTCCCTCCAACACCTCTCCACTGTTGTCCAGCTGAGTGAAACTGCTCTCAACTGGTTCCAAGCTGTAGCCAGAGAGTCACAAGCAATGGCTTCTCTTCCTGTTTCCCCAACACCACCTTCAGTATCCCTCAAGCATCTATCCTTGGCTCCCGTTATTTCTCAACGTGTTGCACTTCAGCACGTGTGTTTGTTTTCACATTGTAATGCCCTGTTCTGGCATGAGATATTACAAATTGGGCGGCATGGTAGCACAGTGGTCAGCACTGTTGCTTCACAGCTCCAGGGACCTGGGTTCGATTCCCGGCTTGGGTCACTGTCTATGTGGAGTTTGCACATTCTCCTCGTGTCTGCTTGGGTTTCCTCCGGGTGCTCCGTTTTCCTCCCACAGTCCAAAGATGTGCGGGTTAGGTTGATTGGCCATGCTAAAATTGCCCCTTAGTGTCCTGAGATGCATAGGTTAGATGGATTAGCGGGTAAATATGTAGGGATATGGGGTAGGGCCTGGGTGGGATTGTGGTCGGTGCAGACTCGATGGGCCAAATGGCCTCTTTCTGCACTGTAGGGTTTCCACGTTTATGTTTCTAAATGTTAAAGCTATATTTTAGAAAAGACAACAAAATAGCTGTTTTGGCATTTAAACTGTAGATAGTAGGGCCTGTGGCCAATGCCTGATTCACAGTGGTTAGAATTGTTGCCTCACAGTGCCAGGGACCTGGGTTCAATTCCGGCCTTGGGTGACTTTTTGTGTGGAGTTTGCACGTTCTCCTTGTGTCTGCATAGGTTTCCTCCGGCTGCTCCAGTTTCCTCCCACAGTCCAAAGATGTGCAGGTTAGGTTGATTGGCCATGCTCAATTGCCCCTTAATGTGAAGGAGATGAGCAGGGTGAATATGTGAGGTTACGGGGATAGGGCCTGTGTGGGATCGTTATCGGTGCAGACTCGATGGGCCGAATGGCCTCCTTCTGCACTGTAGGGATTCTATGATTCTATGAATATGGATTTGAATAGAGGATCCTCACAGCCACTTGGGAAATTCACACCCATCTCATTCTTTAAGGATGGATCGAAACCTACAGACAATATGGTTTGCAGCCAACTCATCTCCATGTTTCATCATGGACGAAAGAGACATCGAAACTCAATGGGTGCTCAACGAATGTGAAATGGATCCCACCAACTTTTCAATGTGATGGCCCTCACCCAAGCACAAAGAATTTCTCTGTCTCAAAGCACAAAGTGTGAAAGGCGGCAACACAAGGGCCGGAGCTCTACCACATCGCCCACCACAGAATCGTCCGACAACGGAAGTCTCTGTTGACCTCGGGGGGGAGTTTCCGGTCTCATCCGACTGAGGTCGTAAAATCCCACCCACGATATTTATTGGCCGAATACACTACCTTATTTGGAAAAGGATTTGTGCCATGTTTGTTGCCTGCTTTTAATAATGACAGCAGGAACTGTTCTAAGACAGAGGGATAATCTGAAAGACACCAAATCAGTTGCAAGGCAACTGCGCAGCCAATGTCATAAACAGCAATACATTGAAAGTAGGAGAAGGGCAACCTGCTCCAACTTCAGGTTTACCTGAAAACCAACACCCTGAAGATTCAATCAGAATTAGCCTGCAGCTTACGGAGAAACCTCTGTTTTGATGACGCTCCAGCCAAAGCATCAACTCATCTGAGAAACTACAGGCCAGCCACAAAAAAGAGACTGAGACAATAATGCCTTGTGGCTTTGTTGTTTTTTTCTTCATCTGCACCAAATTTTTGCGTGTGCGATAGTGTGGATAAGTCAACTCAGTGAGACTTCTTGGGCAGGACTTTCGGCCACGCTCGCCCCAAGACTGGAAATTCCCGCCCAAGGTCAAGGGACCTTTGCATGGTCCTGTCCTGCCCACTATGATTCCTGTGGTGAGTGGGATGGGAAAATTCCGCTCCATGTTTTTAAAGCTCTGGGGCAAATATTGGACAATAAATAACCTTTTATTTTTAAAACCCACAATAAAGCTTGCTGCTAGATTTACTTAAATTGGGATAACCACTCTGAGGGTAAGGAAACAGACAACCTTACCCTTTAATCACAGACAATGGGAAAACATAAATTCTGTCTGCAACAACAGACAGTTGGACTTCACCACCACCTCCCTCAACTTCTCTTCTGTTGCTAATCAGTCTGCTTATCTGACATGGATGAGCTGAGAAGTTCTCCATTAACATTGGGAAGACAGAAGTCATTACTTGCAGCTCCTGTTCCAAACTCCATTCCTTGCTATCCCTGCTCTGGCAGCAGTCTGATATTTGAATGCAAGATGAGATTTTGGCCTTATGTTCCCACCGTCACTAAGACAACCTATTCCACCTGTTCCGAAACATCTCCTGACTTCACCCATCTCAACCCATCAGCTCCTGATAGCTGACTGTATCTACATATCAACCGGAACCAGGATCCTGATAACAAACTCGGGGTCAGGAGGTGTCAGGTTTTTTGGGGGCTGGTGAGGGATGATGGGAGGAGACTTTGCAGGCAGGAAACTTTGAAGCAGTGCAATAAAAGCACCTACCTGATGGATCCAGCCCTTCTCACTTCCTTTCAACCACAGAAGATGGAAATGAAATATTAACAGTCACTTTGTTGAAAAGAGACATGCTGCTGAAATTTTCCGTCGTGCACTCATCAGGACAAATACAAGAATGCCAAATGTTAAACGATCACAAGAATTTGAACTACAGGAGAAAGGGGTGCCAATTGGTGTGGCAAATTGGCAAGTCGACTCTGATTGGCTGAAGTGTTGCCATGGAGAAAGAAAGAGAAAAACATAAGTTCTCCTGAGCTCCCAGGTTAAACAAAAAAAGATGCAAGGCTTGAACATATTCCTTTTATTTACAGTTCACGGATCTCTCACCATGAATTTATGCTGCTTGTAGAAAATGTAAATGAGCCATGCTACGAACTTGACTTAAACTGGTTGTTAGTGTAGTTATCAGCGCACTCAGGATTGTTCAGCTGTACAATCACAGAATCACATTAAAAAGTAGCCATTTTCTTTGGGGTTTACAAGCATAGGCTGGTTGAGTACAGTCTGTACTCAGCCTATCATGAACAATGGAAGGAACGCACTTTTAGATTCGGTCAGCCAAGCACTGGGATGCATAGCCTACGTACCTGGCATCAAACCAGCATTGAAATTCATAAACCATGTTGCCCATTTTTATGGTAAACAGAACATCCTTTTGGGCTGATGGCAGCATTCTTTTATTAGAAAATGCCACATGTGTAACTACTCTAAGTAGCAACATGAAGCAGCTTACTTGACCTGTTGATCAAAACTTTGAGGTACTTTGCCTCCAGGTAATGTCAGATCCCAAAGTGGTAAGTCTTTGGCCCATTAACATGCCTGACGTAACTGCAGAGCCAGTGGATCCAGCATTAATGAACTTGCCATTCTCATCTGTCTAGTCTGGCCCTTTAAATCCAGACAAACCTGCCACTGAACTGAAGCGCTCTAACAGAGCCAGGAAGGCTCCGGGCCATTTGAACCTTTGAAGAGCTTTTCATAGGTTTTTCTGGATAACCTTTTTGTCTAAGAGCCTGTAACATGTCTACTAATGTTATTCTTTGTTTCTCCTTAGAGAGTGTTTCGGACTTTGGAGATAAGAGTGTAGCAGTGCGGTCCTTGTAAGAGGGGTGTGTTCTGAGGGCCATGTGACCGGCAAGGACCCTATGGATCACTCCGGCGGGAAGCTGAGCGAATCGGCTGTTAGACATGGACCACAGGTTGAGGAGGGACCGGCAGCTAGTTCCCGGGAGTCCAGAAGTGCAGTCCCAACTTGTAGTCTGGTTTTACCTTGTTGTACATGTATATAATGACAGCATCTGCAGTATTTTGCCTTTATATAATTACTCTGTTGGAAATAAAGCTTTTACAGTTAAAGCTTCATTGAGTTGCCCTTGATCTAATACACATAATGATTAAATTAACGGATGATTCAAAGCTAATGAAGGTGGGAGGTTCCAAAACTGCTTGCCAATGGTGGACTGATCCAGATGCCAGATTAGAGGAATATGACTTTTTCGAAGTTGTGGGACTGGAGATTATAGAGATAGGGAGAGTCATCAGGGGGGATTTAAAAACAAGGATGGGAATTTTACCAGGCCAGGAGCTAAAGTAGATCAGAAACACAGGGATGACAGATGAACAGGATGTGGGGTAGAATTTTCACCCCCTAGGTGAGCACAAAGTTGGGCAGGTGTGGAAATTAAGGAGTGGTAATCGCCTATTGTCAAAGGCGGACCAGAATTTTCCAGTGACCTGCATGCCCACACAAGGTGTCAGGAACTTGGTCAGCTGCCTGGAGGCAGCCTCTTGGCTGTGGACTGGGGTGGGGTGAAGGGAGGTGGGGGGTTGGAGTGCTCCAGACAGATTCTGAGACCCTCCTTATCTCCATGGTCAAAACTGTGACCATGTGCTGCTGAGGCCGTTTTTAAAAAAACTTTAAAACTCTTAAAAGATGTAGAGAGAGCATCAAAGGAGAAGGGGCCCCATCACTCGTACATTAGCTGCATGCTGGTGCTCCTTCCAAGGTCCCATTTGTTCTCCAGCTTCACAAGATCTACTGTCCTTGTTTGACTGGTGGGCCTGTCCTCCGGCAACTAGTTCAGGGAATCTCATCACCAAGGTTATTGTTTCCTACACAATGCAAGGTTCCCTTTGACCCTGACATTGAGGTCCAAACCCAAAATGCTGTCCTCAGTGAGAGTTAAGCTATGGACACCAGAGTTTTGGATGGCCTCAAGTTAAAGTAGGGAGAGAGATGGGAGGCCAAGCTAAGGCAGCATTGGAATAGTCAAGTCTTGAGGTGGCAAAGACATAAATGAGGATTTCAGCAGCAAGTGAGCTGAGGCAGAGAGCAGAGGCGAGGGCACGACCGAGAGTGTGGAGCGAGGGCACGACCGAGAGTGTGGGGCGAGGGCACGACCGAGAGTGTGGGGCGAGGGCACGACCGAGAGTGTGGGGCGAGGGCACGACCGAGAGTGTGGGGCGAGGGCACGACCGAGAGTGTGGGGCGAGGGCACGACCGAGAGTGTGGAGCGAGGGCACGACCGAGAGTGTGGGGCGAGGGCACGACCGAGAGTGTGGGGCGAGGGCACGACCGAGAGTGCGGGGCGAGGGCACGACCGAGAGTGCGGGGCGAGGGCACGACCGAGAGTGCGGGGCGAGGGCACGACCGAGTGTGTGAGGCGAGGGCACGACCGAGTGTGGCTACTGCCCTCACAATGAGCTGTGTTGCTTTGGGTCAGTAAGAATGTACCAGAGTACTTGGGAGTATATAGAGAGGGAGAGAGAGATGTAAAAACAAGGAAAAGAAGGAGAGAAAGAAACAAAGAGGAATAAAGAAAATGGCCAAGGCAGAGCAGATAAGAAGTTTGGGATTGCAGTGTAAGAGTTAATTATTGCAAAATGTGAGAGGCCATCTTGTAGCATAGGACACTCAGTGCTGTCAGATCTTCACTAAAGCCATAAACTATTACAGGCAGAGAATTTATTATGTGGACATACGCTGAGGCTTCTGTTAACACAATGTCAGCACAGTTTGTATCCCATTTCAAAAGCAAATCAAATAAAATACATTTGTCATGACTTTCTTAACAACACTGCCTTTAGTCAAGGTTCAGGGTTATCCCTGCTGGGTCAATGTGCTTTATATTATTTAAGTGAATGCAAAGGCATGAGTGCTTCAAGATTGCAGCCACACGTAGGCTCAATACACTCACCGTGATATTCTCATCATTGAAAAGAACAAGCACAAAATACTTTCCTGGCCTCACATGAAGGTGAGTCCAACGCAGACTCATAGTCCTGGTACTGAATAAACTACCCGGAAATCATGAACTCCAGTCTTATTGTGGCAGGTTATGAAATTGAATCCAATAAATCTGGCAAATGGAAAATTACCACGACAGCTGCTGGATTGTTGTGAAAACCTTTGGGGAAGAGAGCCTGCCACCCCTATCCATCCAGCCTACACATAGCTCCAGAGTCCCAGGATGCAACACTCCTCATGTCTTAACGGAAAGCAGCTGCTACAAAACCGAACCCCAATGGAAATAACAGGCAGGCCTATCGGCAACAACCTAGCTATGAGATAAGTCTTGGGAAATATCAGCACAAGTCAGGAATTGGCCTATTTGCTGAGGATTGTGCAGTGTTCAACTCCATTCCTAAAACAATCTGTGTCATCCTAAAGCAAGACTTGGGGACACCATCCAGACTAACAAGTGGAAAGTAACATTTATGTTAAGTGCCAGGCAATGACCATTATCTCCGAATATACAACAGTATCAGAGTCACTAAGCACCCCATGATATTTAAAAAAACCTGTAGGTCACCATTGACCAGAGACTTAGTTGGATTAATGATATTATTTGCATTATGGTTCCAAGAAGGCATTCACTCTGAATGACTCTCCTCCTGACTCCCTTATAAGAATACAAGAAATGGGGGCAGGTGGAGGCCACACCTACTCCAATCATGGTTGATCTTGGCTTTAACTTTGTTATCCTGCCCACTCCACATCTCCACTGATTCCCTGAGAGACAAAAAAATCTGTCTATTTCAGTCTCAATTATGTTCAATGATGCAGTATCTCCAGACCTACTGGATACAGAATTCCAAAAATCCACAAATCTTTGAGTGAAGTAATTTATCTTCTCAGTCCTAAATGATTGGCTCCTCATCCTGAGATTCTACCCGTGTTTTGGATTCCCCAACCAGTGGAAACATTTCTCAGCATCTAGTCCCGCAAGACCCTTCAGAATTTTGTATGTTTTCATAGAATCATAAAATCATAGAATCCTTACTGTGCAAAAGGAGGCCATTCAGCCCATCGAATCTGCACCAACTCTCTGACTGAGCATCTTACCAAGACCCTATCCCTATAACCCCACATATTTACCTCGCTAATCCCCCTAGCCTACACATCTTGGTACACTAATGGGCAATTTAGCATGACCAATCCACCTAACCTGCGCATCTTTGGAGTGTGGGAGGAAACTGGAGCACCCAGAGGAAACCCACGCAGACATGGGGAGAACATGCAAACGTGAGATTGCCTCCCATCCTTCTAAACGCCAGAGAACAGAAGCCCAATTTACCCAACTTCTCAACAGAGGATAACCCCCTCATCATCTGCAAGGTCCACGACAGAAATGTAGTGGACTACTCATGATTCATCTGGATGAGTGAAACTGCAACTTGCGTTACAAGACAAGATTGAACAATCCACCCTTTCCTATACTAGTATTAATATGGAGTGTACTGCAATAGCCTGCCAAGTTTAACTCATGACCACATCCCCAGCTCTGCAACTTCTACCAACAAAAAGAGCAAGAATATAATGAGAACACGATCAACACCAAATTTTCCTCAAAGTTACATACCTGGATGTACACTGCCCCCTTCACCATCACTGGGTTAACATCTTGGAATCCCCTTCCGAACAAACACAAGTGATTCACCATCACCTTCGCAATAGAATGAGGGTTGGGTGATAAACTTGGCTTTCCCAGTGCCACCCATATGATGTGGCGCAGTTGTATTCGAACTATTCTCTGTCTCTATCTGGGGTTGCTCTGGGTGTGGGAGCCGGGCACCCACACTGTCACTGGACTAGTAAGCCATAGGCAATGCTCTGGGGACTTGAGTACAAATCCCACCATGGCAGATGGTGACATTTGAATTCAGTAAAATCTGGAATTAAAAGTCTAACGATGACCATCTGGTTTGCTAATGTCCTTTAAGGAAGGAAATCCACTGTCCTCATCTAATCTGGCTTATATGTGATTGACTCTTAAATGTCCTCTGAAATGGCCCAGTAAAGCACTTAAAGGCAATTCGGCAATAAAAGACATGAACAAATATAAAAGCCATTTAAAGACACCTGATACTCTCATGTCAATGGTATTATAAATGCATCTACTTCAGTCTCATCTCATTCTAAAAACCAATTATAGAACAGGCTCCTGATGGCTTAGTTATTCAATGAACAAGTAAAGTTTAAGTGCGCTTACATTAACACTGCAATGAAGTTATCGCTCCAGTTTCCTTCCACAGTCCAAAAATGTGCGGCATTAGGTGAATTGGCTATGCTAAAATTGCCCCTTAGTGTCAGGGGGACTAGCTAGGGTAAATGCATGGGAATAGGGCCTGGGTGGGATTGTGATCGGTGCAGACTCAATGGGTCGAATGACCTCCTTCTGCACTGTAGGATTCTATGGTTCGAGGATTCTATAATGTTTTGGAGCATATATAAACATTGTGAACTCTTTCAAGGTTTAGTACAAAAATACAGCATTTTACGTAGTAAGAGTAGAGCAGCGAGTCCGTGAACCTGGATTCTCCTTGCACAAACACCAAGTAAAAAGGTACAAGAAGTGATCAACCAGTAATAGTAGCACATATGAAACATGAGACAATCCACTGAATGATTACCATTTGTTCCGATCCATGATCCTTTGCTCCTAATCAGTGGCAAGCACTAATTCCATTTAAAAAATGTGACCTATTTTGGAGAAAGGCCATTTGTTAAAAAATATTTTTTTTCCCCCACAAATCCCTCCACCTCCTAAGTTTTTTGTTATTAATTTAAACGGTGACGGGGTTGCAGGGAGCGGCAGAGGCTGGGGAAGCGACCACTCCTGCGGAGGTGGCTCTGGGGGGCCCTGCCACCAGAGGAGATTGTATTGTTGCCATAAGGTGATGCTACACCCACCCTTCGTGATGTTTGGCTTGTGGCCTCCACATCCTAAATGCATTACTTCCTCAGTGAAGCACAAGCAATGCATAGTCAGCTTCTAGAATTGCATCCAGTCAGCCCTTATTCTTCAGTGCAATAAAAATCTTCAGGCTATTCAACGATTGCAGAGTTTGATCTTGTTTTCATTTCCCAATATATTTTATTCTGAATGTATATTTATAAATTATATATAACTCATGGAGACTAAATTAAATTCTAGATTCTCTACTCTGAGATTAGATAGCTCAGACAAGGAACAAACTTGCTTTGAATGGCTTTTGGGGGTGGCACGGTGGCACACAGTCGTTAGCACTGCTGCCTCACAGCGCCAAGGGCCCAGGTTCGATTCCCGGCTTGGGTCACTGGCTGTGCGGAGTCTGCACGTTCTCCCCATGTCTGTTTGGGTTTCCTCTGGCTGCTTTGGTTTCCTCCCACAGTCCGAAAAATGCGTTGGTTAGGTGCACAGGCTATGCTAAATTCTCCCTCAGTGTACCTGAACAGGCGCCGGAGTGTGGCGACTAGGGGATTTTCACAGAAACTTCATTGTAGTGTTAATGTAAGTAGTGTATTTCTGACACAAATAAATAAACTTTAAACTTTGCTTGTTCATTGAATAAGTAAGCCTGTGCGTTGCTAGTGAGAAAATGGGTTTGAAATCTGTACTTCTGGCTGATCAGAAAGGTCACTGTTAATTTCCTCAAGGTTAACAGCTGTATTTATTGGAGATGCATTTTTTTAAAAAAAGGATATACTTATTTAACATGTGCCTTAATAAGGAAATCTCCTTAAAAAATCAGTTCAAACTTTGGGGCGAGAAACACTAAAAACACTTATTAGTGACTACTTGGAAGATTACTGATTTTAATGTTCGTCTTTTCACAATCAAGTTGCCTCTCACTGGAATAGATCACGGGCCAGTACTCCAGCCAAGTCCTTTGGTTTCGGAAATGAACAAATACAGAACATTCTTCTCTCCCCATTGGAAAAGCATTAATCTGATGTGATGTGAATCTGATGTTAGATGTGAATACAATTAATTTGCATAAAGCAAGAGCTGTATTTCCCCGTAAATAAGCAGGTTGTTTCATTTTTGATTACTTTACAGATTTAATTATTTTATAAAACATTTTTTTTTGCTGGTGACATTTTATAGTGCAGAACCGTGGTGACATTGAACATTACAGAGATTGGATCATGTTCTGCTGCTGCTAAAATGAGGGTTATTCATTTCTCTCCATTGCAGTCTTGAAATCCAAGTGTATGCAGCCGTTCAGTGAAGTTTTCCCCCCGCTCTGAGCGAAGGTCATCCAACACATTTCTGCTACAAGAGATTTTGTTTTTTTGTGGTGGAAGTCATCAGCCTACCAGTCCATTATATTATTCAACTTCTGAGAGATCAGTTAAAGAGATTTTTGATGATCGACTCATGACATTTCTATTTCCTTTGGCAGTGTAACTTAATTCCCGTGCTGAGTGTTGTACTGTTGCTCATACCCATAGGCATTGACCAGCTGAATAAGCTTTCCTCCTTGCATCAGCATCTCCTTTTCTCATCAGCAGTGAAGATATTTCAGATAACTTCCACATGACACACATGTTGTGTGCACTGAAAAAGCATTCCTATAAGACTACGAAAAACTGCACTTAATCTTGGCAACATTTCCTGCCAATTTTAAGACCTTGTCAAGTGGAGCATGAATGCTGCGGCCTACCTTTCGGTCCACTATCAAACTTATAGGCTGCAAAAATCAGCTCTGTAGTGGTCTTTTTTTACAGTACTTTAATTCTAATCAAAAAAGCCAATTCAAATTAAGTCCAATCATGGTCCCCACGAGGGACAAACCAGATCCAAGCTGACAAGACATTGCGTTCCATCCTGGGTTTGATCAAACAAGATCCAAACTGACAGGATGAGGATTTGCGCCCCCTCCCAGGTTTGGTCTAATGCTTCATCTTAGCCAAAAGGCCAAGATGGCTTTGAGAAAATGCATCAGGTAAAGCTTCGGTTTCACCTCATTGGCTAGCCTGATCCTTTATTACCCTAGCTTAGGCAAACCGTGATCACAGGCATCAGCACACACCAGTGTAATGGGCTAGCTTCACCCCCTGCCTGATCATTGACTTTCCCCTCTGCTCTGAAGTGGTCTACAGGTGCAGGTTTTGGGTGCAAAATGGTATCTGTGCCATGTGTACACAGGCTATGCTGGACTCCATTGTGGTGAGCATGGGTGCTCGGAGTGTTCAACAGAAACATGCAGAACAGCCAGAACATGACACATGACTCTGACTCGAGCAATGACGTTTTTTTACCTCAACATCAAACTAACACCCTTTGATAACCTCACATTGTCGAACAAAGGACGCCGACCGGGACTGATTCAAAGGAACTACTTTCAGGTTCATTGTGGATTGATTTTTTACCAATTGTTGCTGAGTTAGAAGTGTTTGGGTGTTGATATTACTACTGGTAGTAGGTGCCAAGTGGTAACAACCTTGGTTCTCCCTTCAGTGTTCTGCTCAGACCACTTTCTCCCCGTCATGGGTTTTGCGGTTATCACCCTCGTTGGTCTGCAGTGCGACTGGGAGAATAAGCTACAACACCGCAGAGGGCAAACTGATCAAAGAGAGGGAGAAGGATTCTCAGCAAATGGCCATCTCCACCCAGGATCTTAAAGGAGCAATTCTCTTTGCTCAGCCTTAGCAAGGAATGGTGCGTACAACACCTCAAATTATTCTAAGGAGGTGTGAACTGAAATCGGCCAAATACTGGAGGCAACTCTGCAACCTGCACCTGTGAGGTTGATACAAGCTCACAGTGGTATCAGAACTTATAGAATCCCTGCAGTGCAAAAGGATGCCATTCGGCCCATCAAGTCTGCACCAACCACAATCCCATCCAGGCCCTCTCCCCTTAATCCCATCTATTTACCCTGCTAATCCCCTTGACACTCTGGGGCAATTTACCATGACCAATCAACCTAACCTGCATATCTTTGGACTACAGGAGGAAACCCACTCAGACACGGGGAGAATGTGCAAACTCCACACAGACAGTGACCCGAGGCCGGAATTGAACCCAAGTCCCTGGCACTGTGAGGCAGCAGTGCTAACAACTGTACCACTCAAGGAAACTTGAGTCCAAATAAAAAAGCTAAATGATTAAGTGTCCTTTGAATATCCTTGCGGCATAGATTTTAAACACTACAGCCGATTTAGGTTAGCTTGTAGGGGCGATCTTCCCCCAAAAATTCTAAGTGTCTCAAAACTGTGAAAACTGGAGTGTTTCAGTCCATTTTTAAAAATTATCTACGCCACACAATTTTTCCACACTATTGTTTTTTTTGTAGTCAGGAGTTTCACACTGGTATTGGGGCAGGCGGGGGGAGAGGGGGGGCGAGAGAGAGCCGTGGGGGGGGGTGGGGGCAGCGGGTAGTGGGGTGGGGGGTGGTGGTGACTTGCTGGCTGCAGACTGCCGGGCATGAGCCCTGATCTCCCAATTAACGGCCCTCTGATCGCCAGCCTCAACTCCCACAAGGCTCTACCCCATGAGGCCCTGACCCGTATGCACTGTCTGGTGGGCACTGTCAGAGTTCCAAGCTGGCAATGCCAGGCTGGTACTGCACAAGGGGCACTGCCCACTCTGCCCTCGACAACCCAGTGGGCTTCAATGGCCTCCCGTCCACCAGCGAGGCCATCATATCTGGTTCCCATTGCTAGGGACCATCTTTGATCCTCACTGGTGGAAAAGTTAGCTAGGACTATTATGTTCTGGGCTCACTGATTATATTTTTAAAAGTTTATAAATACTTAAGTCAACCTCGTGGCCTTTCCGGGCACAAGGCTGATCATGCCGGCAAAAACAGACTGGGAGGATCGCAAATGGCCCAGCACTGGACATGATTCAAATTTTTCGCCTCCCTCTCAAATTTCCTGCCTCACTAAACTAATCAACCAGCACAGTGAGGCAGAAAGATCCCACCCTGTTTCTTGAATGCAGTCCAATGTAGAAGATCTTGCAATTATTACAAGATTGCAGTTCACTGACAAAGTTGACTTTGGGAACCAGGCAATACACTCTTATTCCAAAAGAAAGCGAGCAGCCCTCAACCCGGGGTGGCATGGTGGCACAGTGGTTAGCACTGTTGCCTCACAGCTCCAGGGACCCGGGTTTGATTCCTGGCTTGGATCACTGTCTGTGTGGAGTTTGTACATGCTTCCCGTGTCTGCATGGGTTTCCTCACACAGTCCAAAAGGCATGCTGGTTAGGTGCCTTGGCCATGCTAAATTCTCCCTCGGTTTACCCGAAGAGGTGTCAGAGTGTGGCGACTAGGGGATTTTCACGGTAACTTCATTGCAGTGAGCCTACTTGTGACACTGATAAATAAATAAACTTTCCTCTGCCGGAGACTTTCATGGCTTCGCCTGCATCACTTGCAATTTCTCTCAAGTGGCTGGGGAGCCTTGCCTTGAAATACTTCATCCATTGTGCATTTCCAAGATGTTTTGGGAGGCTCTGTCTGCAGCAGCTAGTTTCTATGGGGGGGTCTGGATTATAGGAAATTCTCTCCCTTCACACCCCCAAGCGTGATTTGTTGGTTTACCACTTTCACCTTGGAATGTGGTCTTGTATTTTTAAGCAGTTTGCTCTTACTTCAAGTTGCAAAAATTTCAGGGAAATTTTCAAAAGTGGTGTTTGGAGAAGATTTTTTTAAAAACGGAGATGTGATGAGGCTGAGTAGTTTAGTGAGGGAATTCCCGAGGATGGGAGGTGGATCAGATGATGAGTTCAAGGAAGAAGGAAATGCACAAAAGGCTGGATTAGAATTAGAGAGGTTTGGGGGTGATGGAGATCATGGAGAGTTCGGACTAGAGGAGCTTAGAGATTGGGTGGAGCAAGGACATGGAAGGATCTACAGTGTAGGATTTTAAAATTTATACATGGAGAATGGGAAGTTAATGTAGTGAGGATGGGGGCAATGAGCATGTGGGGCTTGGTATGCGGCATGATTGGTGGAATAGTTTGGAACAATATGGAGATTGGGAAGGCAGCAAGGGAAAAATTGGGAGTTCTTCACTCTGAAGGTCAAGGAGACATGGATCAGCTTGCAAAGGTGCTATTGCAGTGACGAAGGAAGAAAATGCTAGAGTTGAAAATCCTTATGATGGAAAGAACACAGCATTCGAAATTCAACTCGCAATTGAACAGTGTCCTAAATGCTCTGATTCAAGCTGAGACAATAGTTGGGGAGGGGTTTGGAATCAGTGACCACTCCGACCCAGTCTGACTTAGCTCTAGAATTCAAATCCCACAGGAACAATCGACTTTTATAAAGTCCTTCGGACAACTGGAGATTGGCAATAAATACTGTCTTTGCAATGTTGCCCACAACCCTAAAATAAAGAAATATAAAAATATCAATGTATTGTGTAGAAATGCACTTCAGCAAAACTTTATTTTATAAAACCCACAGTATAAACACCCATCATGCTGCACTACCTGCTTTGCCATACTGAGATGAGCAAAGATGCTAACAACACCCTCACCAAGGGCCTGATTAACTGTTAATCCAGTAAGAAGTCTAACACCACCAGGTTAAACTCCAACAGGTTTATTTGGTAGCAAATGCCACTAGCTTTCGGAACGCTGCCCCTTCGTCAGGTGGAGTGAGAGATGTGCTCACAAACAGGGCATACAGAGACACAAACTCAATTTATAGAATAATGATTGGAATGCTAATCAAGCTAATCAATGCTAATACAGATAATCAAGTCTTAAAGGTACAGACAATGTGAGTGGAAATTGTCTGTACCTTTTAGACTTGATTAGCTCTATTAGCATTGATTAGCTTGATTAGCATTCCAATCATTATTCTGTAAATTGAGTTTGTGTCTCTGTATGCCCTGTTTGTGAGCACATCTCTCACTCCACCTGACGAAGGGGCAGCGCTCCAAAAGCTAGTGGCATTTGTTACCAAATAAACCTGTTGGACTTTAACCTGGTGTTGTTAGACTTCTTACTGTGTTTACCCCAGTCCAACGCCGGCATCTCCACATCATAACTGTTAATCACCAGTATTAATCATGAGTCTGCAACAACATATGGATAACTGCGAAACCTTACTTGGTCAAAACTCAGCCCACCTGTACGCTATACTTCAAACATTTCTGGACTTTTAAACAGATAGCCAGATTAGCAATTTCGGTATTGGAATGTAATATGAGAGAATAGAGAAAAAAAAACAAACACTCCCATGGATTATTTCAATTTTGGCAGCAGGATAAATTAGGAATCACAAGATAAGTTGTTTTTCACTGGAACACCAGTCAACATGTGCATATTTTAAAAAATGATAGGGGAGGTTGTGTCTGATACATTTGGATAGATGCCAGTGCACATGTTCTCACTTTGTCATGACTCAGCAATGCAAACCTCAGGGAAACTGGCCAGTTTTGGGAAGCTGAAATAAAGTTAGGGATGAGGTAAATGGTTTGGATTGCACAGACATTGTTAAAGGGTATTTAATGCTTCCACTTGATTTTATTTTGCATAACTTTGCCACCTTTTCTACCTCACATTTCCTTGACTCTGAGACAGACAGACGTGAGCAAAGAATTAAGATCTTTGCAAACGACGTGTATTGTCGTGTAAAGTCCTGTCATGCAACCCAGACTGGTTTCTCTTTCATCAGCTAGACTCAGCACCCCTGCACAAAGGTGTGCTCAATATCCAACATTACAAATTCCCTTTATTTTCTTTTGGAATGAGGAAAGAAGTTAAAGAGTCTGAATAAAATTTCAAGATAGGGCAGGAATTGCAGAAAGCTGCAGTGAATTTGTTCTGCTTGTAACTGGCGCACCTGTTTGTTAAAGAAAAACTAATCAGTCTCCTATGGTGTTGGAGACAGGTGTCAATAACAAGGGCACTATTCAGAGGAAGCGAGGTTTGAAGGATGGAAACAGCACGGCGGGAGTGTGGTTAGCATTGCTGTCTCACAATGCCTGCATCCCAGGTTCAATTCCGGTCTTGGGTGACTGTGTGGAGTTTGCACAGTCTCCCGACGTCTGTGGGGGTTTCCTCTGAGTGCTCTGGTTTCTTCCCACAGTCCAAAGGTGTGTGCGGGTTTGATTGTTTCGCGATGCTAAATTGCCCCTTAGACAGGGGGACTCGCAGGGTAAATACGTGGGGCTACAGGGTTAGGGCCTGGTTGGGATTATTGTTGGTGCAGGCTCAATGGGCCAAATGGCCTCCTTCTGCGCTGTGGGGATTCTATGGGCTTTCTATTTTATGAACTGGATCCAGGCAGGGGAGCAAGGGAGGCAGGTAGAAAACAGGGAGAGCAAGAAGGTTCTGAGTGGGCAAAAGGCGAGGGAAAAGAAGGGGAACTTTAAATTTTGGGACAGTTCCAACAGCTAATCTCTCAGCTGGGGGAGGAACTGATGAGGGAAGAGTGTAAGAGGCAAGAGCAAGGGAAACAGAAAGGAGGAGTGGAGGAGAGGGTAGATGACAGGAGGAAAATGTAGTTAAGAGGCAAAGAAGGGAGGGGGTAAGGGTGGCAGGAGATCAGCAATTTTATATAAATCTCCCATATTCACGTCCCTCAGGTTTCTGAAAGTGGATTGCTTACCCTTTCTTCCCAATCAATCCTCAGTGTGCTCTCAGTATGGAACAGAAGGGAGGTTCACTCGCTATTTCATCCACTCATGTTGGTTTAAGAGTTTAGAATCTTAGGCAGTTATAATTGACGAGAATGAGAAAAGGGATCCATTGGGTTGGAGGAGAATAGGAATCTTTTGGTAGGCTGAATAATCTCAATTGGTTAAGTTCATTTTACTTCAATATTTGAGACCTTAGCTTTGTGTGCTTACCCACAGAAACATAGATGCTGGTGAAGGGCACAGAGGCTAAAAAAAAGGGTGCTGCACAGCAATGTTCCCTGGTCCAAAACTATAGATCTCTGTCTTAACCATCCGCATACTTAGTAGTTTCAGCCACTAACTTTACATGGTGTTTAATACTGAAAAATCTAAACAATGTCAACTAAAGATGTTACACCACTGGAGATGGATATTGGCAGCTTTTGCAGGGTTTTCCCATTGACACAGCCAGATATCGGAATTCTTAAAGCAGAATGCAATGAAATGCTGTTACCCACTTCATGATTTCATTGTGATAATACAGTTTTGCAGCATTGTTCTATAGCAATGAAATAGAAACCTTGGTTCATACCCCAGTGTATGCGGCTTTCTCAAGATTCTGTGTTGTCTGTGTACTAAAGATGCAATTTGTATCTAATAGGATGTGGATTTGATATTTCCACATATGTAAAAATGGTCCTGCAATGAGTGAAAAGACTTCCTTTGAACAATGCTACATTTTTGGATTTAGCAGGGGTTACACGTACAATGACTTAACCATACTGCCAACTACATGTCTCAATGTGCTCTAATCAATATTTTGAACCTTAGCCCTTCCTGCCTCTGTAATCTCCTCCAACCCCATATCACAGCCCATGTTTTTCAGTCTTCAAACTCTGCCCTTGTGCAATTCCTCTCCCTACCATTTCAACCTGGGTGGCAGACCAACATCTGTATTGATCCTTTCTGGAACTTCCTTAAGCCCCACGGGATGGCACAGTGGTTAGCACTGCTGCCTCGCAGCACCAGGCACCTGGGTTTGATTCCCACTTGGGTCACTATCTGCGCAGAGTCTGCACGTTCTCCTCGTGCCTGCGTGAGCTTCCTCCGGGTGCTCTGGTTTCCTCCCATTGTCCGAAAGACGTGTTGGTTAGGTGCATTGAAAAAAAGATTTATTTATTAGTCACAAATGAGGTTTACATTAACACTGCAATGAAGTCACTGTGAAATCCCCCATTTTGCCACAGTCTGCCGCCTATTCGGGTCAATGCACCTAACCCGCGTATCTTTCAGAATGTGGGAGGAAACCGGAGCACACGGAGTAAACCCACGCAGTCTTGGGAGAACGTGCAAACTCCACGCAGTGACCCAAGCCGGGAATTGAACCCGGGTCCCTGGCGCTGTGAAGCAGCAGTGCTAGCCACTGTGCTGTCGTACCGTACCGATTGGCTGTGCTAAATACTCTCATTGTACCCCAACAAGCGCTGGAGTGTGGTGACGAGGGGATTTTCACAGTAACTTCATTGCAGTGCTAATGTAAGGTTATTTGTGACACTAATAAATAAACTTAAACTTGTTACTTTCTTCTCCCTTTAAAAGTTTGAAAAACATATTTTCTCAGCTCTTATATTGGTGGTTGCTTTCCCCTTGGGGAATTCCCTACAGACATTCACTCCATTAAATTGACCAAAAACAGGATGTGTTTTCACGACATTCTAAATGCTGCAACGCAATTCATTTTTGAAACTGAGGATATAGGGGGTTATCCCAGAAATGGATACGGAAATTTAGCACTTCACAGGACCCTCAGCTTCAGAAGATGAGTATTTTCTGTTTCCCGGACCACATATAGACAGCTGTTTCGGATAATTACAAACTAAGTAGTCAGCTGCAATCGATATTATCATTCACTTTGTAATTATCCACCTCCTATCTATGAATTCTGCATCTTAAAAACAAGACTTGTAAATCATCCAATATTGCAACCTGAAACATTGTCATTTACAAAAACACTTAACCAAAACATATTCTGTTTCTGTTACAGTGAAATTCTTCCCCATCTCCATGACATAAAATATTATCTACTGCATTTCAAAATGGAAGCCGGCAAACGTTACCAAACCTAATCAATTCTGGAGTGAAATCTGACCAGTCAGCAATCCTGTATCACATGGAAATGTTAGGAGTCTTTCAAGCCCCTATTTAGTAAAGAATAAAAATGAGCAAGTCATTTTACTCCTCATGTCAATTATGAAATAAATGAATCTATTTTGGCACCAATTTGTTTATTTTATTCAGTCACAGATTCTGGGCGTCACTGGCTAGGCCAGCATTTACTGCCTAGCCCTAATTGCACTTGAGCTGCCTTCTTGAACCGCTGCAGTCCATGTGGTGTATGTACACCCATGGTGCTGTTTGAGAGGGAGTTCCAGGATTTTGATCCAGCAACACTGAAGGAACGCTGATATTGTTCCAAGTCAAATTAGTGTGTAGCTGGGAGGGGATTTTGCAGGCGGTGGTGCTCCCATGCATCTGCTGCCCTCATCATTCTAGGTGGGAGAGGTCATGGGTTTGGAAGATGCTGTTGAAGGAGTCTTGGTGAGTTGCTGCAGTTAGCCTGACAATATCTCCAGGAGAAAAAGGATAAATAAACCGCCCCTTTGTAATGAAGCGGAACTCTTCAAATTGCTGCTTATTCTGATAATAATGAAAATGTCAGAAGCATATGGTGATTTTCTCTGCAACTATTACAGTAACCCACTGTAGAACAAAAACTAGAGTCAGAACAGCCAGCTGGGAGCAGTAAAACAAATTAAATATTACAGCAAATTAAACATGTTGCCTAAGTTGTCTTGCACTCAGCAGGATAAATGCAAGAACGCCAAATTTCAAACGATCACAACAATTTATACTACAAAGAAAAGGGTGTGGATTGGCAAGTCGACTCTATGATTGATCAAGGTATTGCCATGGAGAAAACAACGGGGAACTATTGGCTTCCAAGCTACTGGGCAATTCAACAAAGGCACAAGACTTGAACATATTCCTTTTGTTAATAGAGATCAGAGCTTTGTATAAATGTATGTTACTTCTGGCAACTGTAAGTGAACAATTCCTGTCCACGCTTGCAAAAGCCAAAACAAAATGTCTACTGTTAGATGTAATTCTGCAATTGGGCAGCTCTTGCTGAACAATCCCGAGTGTGTTAATAGCCACACCACTTTCAGATAATCAGTCGAGCTTATGGTATGGCACTTTGCGCTTGCTGGAAACTTGGGGAGTTAAAAATTTTCCTTTGACTTGGTATAAAGCTGTAAGTATTAATGGGGCAAAATTCCTTTTGATTAAAAGACAGGAAAATGCCTGTTTTTTTCTCTCTTATTAATAGCCCTCAGTAGTTAAGCAGTAAGGTGACAGGGATTAAAGAGAGACAAGAGGTGGGGGTGTCCTCCAGACAGAGGAATGCAATCAGGTGCGGTGTAGGACTAAAGTTAGAGTACTGAACAGCACAAGCTGAGACAGGTTGTTGAACTTGTACGGTAGCACAGTGGTGAGCACTGCTGCTTCACAGCTCCAGGGTCCCGGGTTCGATGCTCGGGTCACTGTCTGTGTGGAGTTTGCACATTCTCCCCGTGTCTGCGTGGGTTTCCTCCGGGTGCTCCGGTTTCCTCCCACAGTCCAAAGATGTGTGGGTTAGGTTGATTGGCCAGGTTAAAAAATTGCCCCTTAGCGTCCTGGGATGTGTAGGTTCGAGGGATTAGCGGGTAAAATATGTGGGGGTAGGGCCTGGGTGGGATTGTGGTCGGTGCGGACTCGATGGGCCGAATGGCCTCCTTCTGCACTGTAGGGTTTCTATGATGATTCTATGAGGTTAAGAGGATAATTGCAGAGGCAAATCAGCCAAAATTGGCTTATTGTGTTAGCCAATTGTGGCTGACAAAATTTCAATCGAATGGGAAACACCATGGATAGGATTTTCTGGCCACGCTCACCCCAAAACCGGAAAATCCTGCCTGAGATCAACAGACCATTGCATGGTTTGCCCCCACCCCCACCCACTACGATTCCCGTGGCGGGCAGGACAGGAAAAATCCCCCCCAGTGTAGATCTTTAATTAAAATCAAATTCTCAGAACCCTCAGGTGCTGTGCCATTTTGTTAATGAGCCAATAATAAGAGCGCAAAACAATTTTCCCACTCTGTTTTGAAGAGGAGTTTCATGGTTCATTTTGTAAAAAATCACAAACTCACTATTATGTTGCAAATGCACCAAACTGCATGGTTATGTTAAGCAGTTTAAAATGGGGACTCGAAACAATTTGAACAAAAAACAAATAATTATAAATTGAACATTTCTGTTGTGATTCATTCATAAAAGTACATGTCACATTGACATCGAGATGATTTGTAAAAGGTGTTTGTTACAGGTACTTGTAGAATTGCACTAAAACAATACAAGTCCTGGATAAGACAAGAGATTTCTGCTCATGTTGAAATCGAAAAGCTGTAGATATGGATCATATCCACCTTTGCCTCCTGCAGCAGCAATTTACCCAGGATAAAGAACTAGATAGTACATGCAAGTGAATTCTGACTTGTTAATCATTTGTCCTGGTCTGCTCTTCCTGTGTGTGATGTTTCCAAGGCCTTGCTCCTCATATCATCAGGGTAGATACAAGGAGAAGAGATTTTAAATCCGTTGCAAGAAATGTGATGGGTCAAACAAGAACTGGGACGAGATTCTCCAGCTTCCCAGATACGTGTTTCCCGCCGGCGGGAGGTGGCGTGTTGTTTGCTAGAGGCAGGATTTTCTGGTCCCGCCGCTGTCAATGGGAATTGCCACTAACGTCATCCCACGCTGGCGGGAAACACGCGGGGGCAGGGGTGCACTGGAGAATCTTGCAGGCGTGAACGGCTGGAGAATTCCAGCCATGATTCCGATCAGTGGGAATCTTCCTGCTATGCAGGATCATGGATTTTGGTGTGAAAAGCAATCTTGGGTTACCTCATGGGAGAATAGAAAGGATCATTTATATTTACTTGAACACTGTTTTAGGAAATAAGGGAATGCCATTTAGAACAGTAGGGTAAATCCTTGTTTAATAAAGATACTTTCTTCCCTCTCCTGAAATGACAGTCATTTTCCTTTGCATCAGAGCTCAATTTACTTATACTGCTACAAAGCAGACCTTCCAGTAATTGCAGATTCTATGTCAAGTAGCGTTGAGAGACAGTCTGACAAAGAATGCTTCTGGAGTATTGAATTATTGCTTGAGGTGGTCACATCAAATCCCTCCCCTTAGGCCTCTCCAGCATGGCTGCCCTAATGCAGCCTGAGCCACCAGAACATCAATTTCTTTGTAAAATTGAATCACGACGACAATTAGGATCATGATTTTTCTTCATGTGGATATGGAGCAATAGGTACTGCGTTTTTAACATTCTGTGGACAAACAAATTTAATAGGCCATCTATCAAATTTTCCACAGTATCAGAACATTGGAAAGCTTGAGAAGCTGCTTAATTTGAAGGTTTGCCACCTTAATACGGAATAAAAATGCAAACCTCAAGAACAAAAATTTAAAAATCATGAATACTCAACTCAAAGCTGTATTATTATGCACAAAACGTTTTGTGCCATCAACCCTAAGAGAGTTTATGGGTGTCAGACCCTCTTTTGCCTTCCAACTAAAATGGTTGTACCTTACACAACTTCTCTAAAAGGGAGAATGAAAATATGTATGGCAAAGACCATTGTACCTATTAGCCAGGGAATACTGCATGCAAATAAAGAATATTTAAAAAAACCCTCTTGATCATAAAATAACTACCTTTGAAGTAGTCTGTTTCAACCTTGTGTTTTCAAATTTGTTGGTACCTGAACATGGTGATGAGTCAAAGTTTAACATTTATGTGACTCTGTGTGTTTGTGCAAGACCAAACTGGAACAAGGTGTTGTGCACAGCTATGAATAACAAATGCACGCTAATAATTGGCATATTACAAATGATTTTATAGGAACAGTTTACCTGTACACTTACAGAAATTTTCTATATGGCAATACAGGAAAATGTGAATCCGAACACAACCTAAAAGTGCACAAAGTACTTCAACAGAAAGAGGAAAAAGAAAGAAATTATTGCTAAATTTCAGTCAGTTGGTCTATTGAAATACAAATGAACTACAGTAATAATATTCCAACCGAATAAAAACAAAATCACAAAAAACATTCAATTTCCAATTTACCTCACTGGTATGATTAACCAATCTTTACCCGGTGGTTACAAGGATCAGAGACATTGAGTAATTGTTCAAAGTCCTCAATCATGATATCCAAATTGCAATTCATATGACTCAATTGAAAAACAAACAAATCCATAAAATGTCATTCCGTATTACCTCATAGAAATTATTGTTGATATCCTACAACCTTTTGTTTAAAAAAAGAAAACAATTTGAAATATGTAAATAAAGCTCATTAGTTCCCTTTAAAACCAGGGATAATACTCTTCAATATTTACTGTATTCAATGTGGTCTCCCACTGGATTTTAAACCATCACTCAAAATACTGGCAAGATGGCCCTTTACAAAATTGGTCCATGGGCAAACAAGCACAAACTGGCTTAAGAACCGTATGTGCAAACCAGGCGTGTGGAAATAATTCTATGTTGTGCTCTATAATAAAAAGGCATTTGGAAACTATCTTTCAAATCAAACTCAAAATGCTGACATAAGTAGTACAAAAGAACAAGGATGGCAAATTCTATATTAAAACAATTCCAATCAAAAAAAAGGCAGAATTTTTGGACTCATGCACAGGTCTGTTAAAAGAAGGTTGGTCAGGAATACAGTAATTTGTATGCAGGAAAAGTGGTATAAGGTATAATACTTCAGGTTGTCAGCTGCTGATAATGCCAGCACGCTTAGCCAATTAAACAGCAAATTATACATGGGTCTGCGTGCCCTGTGTATCATCTACTGCACTGAACACATTGTCTTGTTTTACTCCATTAAGTATTTTTGCTTTCAATTAAAAAACAAATCACAGCTTGACTTTAAAGATGATGAACTGCCCAGGTGCTATCTCATTTGGTATACACTTGCTTTTGAGCCGAACCAACCTGCACAGAAGCACTGTGTACAGCACGGCCATTCTCAAGGGACTGGGTCCTTAATGTAGATTCCACGTTCAGGTATAGAAACCTGAGGTTAACAGTGTAAAAATTATAAAGATTGGGCATGGATTGGGCTCAGCACTCTTTCATAGGTGACTGAGAAAATAGTGTTACATACAGCTTGACATGAAAAATAGGATGACTTTATTTGGCAAATAGACTGTGCTCAACATTTGTTGGTTGCATGGTGGGGTGGGGAGGAAGGATAAGAGGAAGAAAAACAGAGGCCTGTGATTACAAAATGAAGGAGGATTTTTTAAAGCTAATTTTTGATAAATTATATTTTAAAAAAAATATTCCAATGCATTCCAGTTCCAAAAGTGCAATCTGCAAGACTTCAAAACTTTTCAGTAGTGCTTCTCCTGCAAATAATCCTTCATTTTGTTTGGCAGAGGCAGTTTTTGAATCAAGTCTATTCGAGTGTATTGACGAATAACAAAACGGCACAGATACTGTAGTGACCGCACTTGCATGAACCGGGAGACTGGGTTTGTTAGTCTTACAGGATAAGTTGCAGAGCCAGGTAGGCGAGACCTAGAATAGCAAAACGCGCCATTTTCAGAGTCCTTAATTGAATGCTCAATCAGCTCTACAATCGATGTGTGTCCCTCTACATCTGGCTGTTCATAAAAGCTAAACCTTCCATTCGAGTGTTCTATTCTAGTGTGAAGAGTCTTGCCTTGTGAACGAAAACTCAGGCTTAAAAGATAACGGTCATCAGAACTATCACGTACAAGAAAAGAACCATCAGGCACATTGGCAAGCTTCTCCTCTGCCTCCCATCGTGTTATGGGACCCCAGTACCATCCTTGCTTTGCAAGCTTTTTCAGCTCTTCCGTGAGACTTGTGACCACCATTGGACCATTATTTTGTACAGAGTCATAAACTCTCCCTACTCCAGGAGCAGAATTTGGATCAAAGTTCAAATGGTGACGAACTCTTTCTGCTACATGGGCTGCTGTACCACCAAACCCGGGAAATGTCAATTGCATTTGATTTGGAATCGGAGGTAGGAGTGGAGATAGTGGAGGGATATCAACATGGTTGGAACTCGAGTTCTGCAACGTGACACCTGTGGTACCAATCAATAGACCATTTACAGGTGGGTCCAAGAATATATCTGAGGCAACCACTAAATCTGGGACCATATGGCCTTCATCTGTCTGTAGTGTGCTACTACATACATGGGATGGCACTGATGCAACTTCCATTGGCGATGAATTGTCAAGACAACAGGTACGGGACCCTTCCATAGGAAACATTCCCTCTTCTAAAGGCATTGCGTAGTGAATGTAGTTCTGAGGCATTAATCCAATAGCCACAGGAACATGACAAGATTCATCAATATTCAAATGAGAATGGCCATTCTGGGGCTCAATTTCTTTGATTGTGCTGTTCTGTTCCTGCAACACATGATCTGTTTGCATATCGTGGAACTCCTTACGAACACCATTTAATGCCTGGCTTGGGCTATTATTGTGGACTAATGCTTTAACCTTAACCTCCATCTTAATGCAGGTTTCTTCTGAGCTGGCTGATCGCAAAGGCCAAGGCGTAGGGCTGTAATGGTGGCCACGAAGTGACGTGGATCTCAAGGGTCTTTGAGCTTTTAAGTCATTAATGCTCGTTGGAGTTGAAGAGGAGGAAAATCGATCATCTTCCACTAAGTTGACGGAAGGTACATTCCCTTTACCTTTTTGTTTTTGCTTTGCAGATAGCCTCCTTTTCAGCGTGCCCATCAAACCTTCACCTTTTGCCTTATTTTTTGGTCCTTTGTCATCATCATCTACTTTGTTTAGATCATTACCAGCCAAATCTTTTCCATAACAACTGAAGAGAGAGTCCTCCTTCCCAAAATCGTTGACAAGTGATGGCGGCTGTACAACCACAAATTCATTTTCGTCTTTGCCTTTATTCAGGTTAAAGGATTTTTTGATTGTTTTAAGGCTGATTTTCTTCATCCTGGAAAAGGTGTGCAAGTCCTTTTGCACAGCAATGGCTCCAATGATGCTCTTTGGACCAACCTAGCCGACGTGCTTTTCTTTGCTCAAAACACAGCTAAACACCAAGATGTCCATCTCCTGCAACAGAACACAAACAGGTTCACTCTTCAACTTTTAAATACATATATTTTAAAGAACAAATTATGTACATTTCAAATTATTCAGTCCATTCCTAATATTGAAATGCAACAGTGTACAAAGTTAACTTGTGTTTCTTCTGATAGATGTAAACCACATAAGTGGTTTATAAAAAGAAAAGTTCTCAGAAAAACTGTTAAAAAAAGGCTTCATTTCCCACCCAACTCCCGTCACCCAGGTAACCATGGTTTGTCAACTTTGAATGCTATGCATTGAATGATTGTTAAAACTGATTTGGATCATAGGTGGCTCTATCAAGAAAGCAGCCTCTCCCTCCTTCCACCAAAATGCTTTGCTCAAATGTTAAACTCTTAAGAGTAAACTTCTGTACTACAGCTGCAAAACACAGCCAGTTAGCAAAAGGCATGAGCACTTGCTAACAGAAAGATGAGGGTGAACAAAGAACAATTTCTTCAGTGCCGAGTCCTTTGCTGCTCGGACAATAGAGATGCCACAAGAGAAATCAGCCGAGAGGAAGTGAATAGCTTGCCAGCATGATAAACCTCAACTTGCGTGAAGAAATGAAAAAAAAGTCTGTATTGATCCTGTTGCAGTGTGTTCGATGCAGAAAGGGACAAACAAAATTACAAATTCAAAAGAAACAACTGTTTGCTAGATTCAACTTAATAATCATGTAAACAGAGACCAAACTGTAACTTCATTAGGATGTCTTTACTAAACCTGACCAATCTTCTCAATTCTTTCCCAAACTCATTCAATGATAGATTACAAAGGGTTTGGCAAGTAGAATGCGAAGACAAAAACATGCAAGGCTAGATATTTAGACTGACAATAATACATATTTTGATCTCCATGAAGTTCATTGAAGAGTACATTAGCTTTTGTTAGCCATTCATTGTCAACCATCCAAATTCTGCTTACAGAGGCTACAAAGTGAATCTGACAGCTCGCCTGCCCTCATCCTCCATTTTTCAGTGAACTGAATGGGAAGCAATGCTATGACTAGAGTTGCTACGTGCTAGGAAACAGGCTGCTCAGGCCTTCATCTTTTCAAAGGTACATAGTTTGATGTGTTCAGAAACTGTGTAAGAACTAATTTAAATGTTGGATACTTTGTCACCATTGGATCAGTGTGGTTTAACAAAATTACTTTGTAACCTCAGGGCATCATTATGCCTAAATTAACTTCCCTACCACTGCAAAAGTGTTATTTAATTTTTAAAAATAGTTCTGGTGGTGACTGAAAATTAAGTCTGCAAAGGAATCTTTTATCTGCAGATGAAACAAAAGGTCTGCAGGATACAGAAGAATTCCAATTAACACCAAGAAAACAGAAAACACAGAAACCTGATTGCATTATGCTGGCTCAATGCAGACAAATGGGTGGAACTGCCTAAAGTTTTAAAGTTTATTTATTAGTGTCACAAGTAGGCTTACATTAACACTGCAATAAAGTTACTGTGAAAATCCCCTAGTCGCCACTCTCCAGCACCTGTTCGGGTACACTGAGGGAGAATTTAGCATCCCCAATACACCTAACTAGCACGTCTTTTGGAGTGTGGGAGGAAACCAGGGCGCCCGGAGGAAACCCACGCAGACACGGGGAGAAGGTGCAGACTCCGCACAGACAGTGAATGAAACTGGGAATTGAACCCGGGTCCCTGGCACTGTGAGGCAGCGGCGTTAACTGCTGTGCCACCATGCTGCCTAGTATATGCTAGTACATCCAAATCAACATCAGGGCATGTATGGTCATCTTTCAAAAACAAGATGGTAAAGATCACATAGCCCCAGCTTCAGAAACATTTGATTGAGCTAAATCCTAACTGTGCTCTTAGTTTGGGGCAACCCAACTTTCAACTGGCTCTGTAAAATGCAATAAATCAACAGCTAGAAGAGCTAGACAAGTTTTTCTCACGGGTTATTAAATAGCTTCAGTTTATTTATCATACATATATCAATTATTTTTGTATGTATGAGCCAAAGCCAAACATGCACTGGCTAGTTCCATGTTCGACCTGGGTTCGATTCCCGGCTTGGGTCACTGTCTGTGTGGAGTTTGCACATTCTCCTCGTGTCTGCGTGGGTTTCCTCCGGGTGCTCCGGTTTCCTCCCACAGTCCAAAGATGTGCAGGTTAGGTTGATTGGCCATGCTAAAATTGCCATTAGTGTCCTGGGATGCGTAGGTTAGAGGGATTAGTGGGTAGATATGGGGGTAGGGCTTAGGTGGGATTGTGGTCGGCACAGATTCGATGGGCCGAATGGCCTCTTTCTGTGCTGTAGGGTTTCTAAGATTTGTGGAATGAGGTAATCCTCAGAGTTGCAATCAGTCGGATTGCCACTTTGCTCCTGCTGTCTTACCCAAAGTTCTTTTTGATCCTGTCGCAGCTGACCTTCCAAATCAGGCCCGACATCTTGCAGCTTATCCACGGGGTTGAAACACAGCCCTGTTAGATGCAAGAGGGTCACAGCCTATTTTTACATGGTACTAGCTGCTGTAAATCAGGTAAGTTAAAGTTGCCACCAGGTTTAAAGGTATTTGACAGGCCATGGAGAGGCTAAGTTTGGGAGGTTTGGTTTGGGAGGTTTGAGGGAGGGCTTGGGCGGGATCTCGAGTCACCTCAGTTTGGGCTGGGCTGGACATCAGACAGTGCTGGATCAAACCTGGAGGCTGGGGTTGAGTCGAGCCTGGCTGAGGGGGGGGAGGGGGGGGGGGGGGGAAGGGGGAGGGGTGGGGGACTACGCCCCAAGAGGGAGTCCCCATTGGGGCGTAGTCCCCTTGAGGGTGGGAGAGGGGATTTGTGCAAATTCTTCTCAACTTTTCTGGGTAATTATTGATCTAATTCAGTCAGAACCAGACAAAGTTTACAATTTAAATTGCATTTTTGGATGATTCCCAGTGTTTGCATTTCTGAGCAAAAGCTGTGCAAACCTTAATTGTAAACGTTGATGTAACGCACCTCCCCCAAAATACAACGTCCTAGAGCTTGGAAGTTGAGGCCCAATATATTTGTGAGCACATCATGAGTTTGAATCACACCTCTAATTTCCACCTCTCAAATTCTTTTAGTAGCGATTGTTTAAAAAGTGCTCCTCACAATTTACCTCATGTCCATAATTATTAAACTGACTTTTTCCTGAAAAACAAACTCACAGTAATCCTGATGGGGTATTCCCAACAATTAATTCTCAGTTTAGATTTACAATATAATCAGACCTTCCAATAGAGGACAAGAAGAAATAAAACATTGAGAATCACAAATGGTTAATCCTAGATAAGGGGTCAAAGGTCTGGAAATGTGAGCATCACCAATATATTTCAGGACACAATTTTCCACAATGCAGTATTTAGCTTAATTTTAAAATTTCACATTCTACATGACCTCAAGCACTTGCAGTACAAACTAACAGATAAAGCAAAATACAGCATACTGCATCGAATCGCTGATCTAAAATACTAATTGATCCCTATCAGCATAATGCTTAAAAACTGAGAATCCTGCATACGTGGTTTCATCTCGCACTTCATATTTTAGAACTTGACCAAATATCTACAAATCTCCTCATCCTGTAAGATTTCCTGTTTATATTACCGAATGTATTACTAAATATATCTGGATCTGAATAGTCAATTCCACTAATTGCATTGTGAATCTGAGACACGATTAAGCCCAAGGTTATTAAATAGAACAAGGACACGAAAAGAGGTCAATTTGAGCTAAAGAAATGTAGATTTAATACACAGAATACGGCACAGAAAGTGTGCACTCAGCCCAACCAACCAGTTCACGTCAGCATTTATGCTCCACCCCAGTTTTCTCCCATCTTCATCATTCATTGGAATTACCAATTCCCTTCTCCCTCATATGCTTCTCCAGTTTCCCCTTATGTCCATCTATATTACTCACTTCAACCGCTCTCCGTGATTGCAAGCTCCACTTTCTCAGCAGTCTTTTGGTAAATAAGTTTCCCCTTATTTCTTTACTGAATTTCTTAGTGGCTCTCTTATATTGTGACTTCTTTAAAATCTTTCATGATTTTAAAGATCCCTGTTAGGTCAGCCCTCAGCCTTTTTTCAGCATGCCAGTCCTTTCCTGATATGTATACGCACACATTTTTGGTATCTTTGTGAAGCTTCTGTGTACCTGCTCCCGTACCTCGATATCTTTTTTAAAAATATGGCGATCAGAACTGCACACGATACTCTCAAACTCTCAGTTTGAAACAGATTTAATATAACTTCCCTACTTTTCAATTCTATCACTTCAGAAATAAAATTTTGTGCCTGTTTTTTTTCCATAATGGTCTTGTTAACCTATTGCATAAACTTATAATGATTAATCTATTTGTCGTGAGATTCCTTTATTTCTCTACCCCATGTAGATGAGAACCTGCCAAGTTCTAAGTGACCGCCCTATTCTTCCTATCAAAATATACAACCTCACATTTATGTGTTGAACTTCATTAGCCAATTATTTGCCCATTTTGAAAGTTTAATAATGCTCTCCTGTAATTTGTTGCAGAACTGGCTATCACCCCCACACCGCGCCAATTTGGTGCCGTCTGTAAATTCAGAGATTGTGTTTTTGATTCCGAAGTCCATGTTGTTAATGCAAATTGTGAATAACAGTGGTCAAAGCATTGATCCTTGTAGAACACAACTTCCTATCTTCTGCCACTCTGAATAACTTACTTTTATTTCCGCTCTCTGTCTTGAAGCCAACCAGCAATCCATTCTGTCACCTGTCCCACCCCAAATTCTTGGGCTGTAATGATCAGTCTATTTGTGGGTACCTTATAAAAGCTCTTGTGAAAATCCAGTTAAATAACACCCACTGCATTCTCTATTCTCTGTTAACTCCTCAAAAAGTTCAATGTTAGTTCAGCAAGATTTCCTCTTTTCAAATTCGTGCTGAACACATTTTTAAAATTATAGATATTCTTCTATTTTTTTCCTTTAGTAAGGATCCAATATTTTTCCATCTCCTGATGTTAAGCTGACTGGTTGAGATTTCCCTGAACATGATCTGTCCCCCATTTTAAATATAGGAATTACATTGGCTATCTACAATCCTCTATGAATATACCTTTTTCCAGCAAATTATTAAATATGAATTGTACTGCCTCTGCTATGTCCTTCCTTGATTCTCTTTAATTATGTGGATTCAAAAAAAAACTTGGTGGCTTTATCCTCTTAAGATTCTTTAGTTTACTCAATACATCGCTTTTTAAATTTCAAATGTATCAACCTCATTACTCGTCTCATCATTCAACGTTATGCAAAATTGTTCCATCTCCTTGGTAAATACTGTAGCAAAATAATTATTTAATATTTCTGTCATTTCCTGATCATTACTTATGGCATTATCATGCCTCATTATGCTTTTTTTTATAGATGCATCTGAAAAAATATATTTAATGTACTATTTTATGTCTTCTGATGATTTGATTTCTTAGTTATTCTTTGCCTTCTAATTGTTTTTTTTTCTCCACTAATCGCTTGAATACTATCTTATCATGCACTCTTCTGTTCGCTATGTAATTAATACATTGCCTCTTTCTGAACCCTCAATTGTTCTTTCATGTTTTTATGAATTCATGGAGTCCCACTAGAGTTCAGTTTGTTCTTACATACTGGGCTAGAAAGGAGTCCTGTACACATTGTAGGAACTCCACTCCCTTATCCTTTTCACCGTGTCCAAATAATATCAGGTTTGTTGAAATCCCCCTTGATTATTATTCTGTTTTTATTCAATTCCCCATTTCTTCAGCATATTTTTTCTTCATTAGATGGTTTGCTGACAATGCCAATTAGTGTGATCGATCCTTTATGATCTTTTATCTCTATATGGATTCTACTTTTGTTTTGCTGTTAACTGCAGTTTCCATTATGTTATCCTGAATAAATAAGCTCCTCTCTATTCCTGTTTTCCCCTCTATCTTTTCTAAATGTTATGCCCCGCATTGTTTAATTGTGATCTGATTGGTCTGCAGTCATGTCTAAGTAACCCTTACTATATCTTGTTCCTCCCAACACATGATTACTTCCAATTCCCCTGTTTTATTACAGTGCACATTGCTAACGGATATAGCGCATTTTTAATAGGATATTTTCTATGCTTAACCATCTTTTTAGATTCCTGTTCTATTACTGTACTTATTCTGTTGCCATCAATCATAGAATCCCTAGACAGCATGTGCAGAAGGAGGCCATTCAGCCCAATGAGTCTGCACCAACTCTCTGACAGAGCATCTTACCCAGGCCCACCCCCTGCACATTCCCTTCACCCTATGCATTTACCCCGCTAATCCCCCTAACCTACACATCTTGGGACGCTACGGGTCAATTTAGCATGGCTAATGCACCCAACCTGCACATTTTTGAAGTGTAGGAGAAAACCAAAACATCCAGAGGAAACCCACGCAGACACGGGGAGAATGTGCAAACTATGCACAAACAGTCACTCAATGGTTCCCTAGTGCTGTGACGCAGCAATGCTAACCACTGTGCCGACCTTCCTTTAATGTCCTCTCTTACTTTAATTTTTTTCCTATGTTCTCCTACTCTGCTTTCTTTACATTTAGGCTGCTTATTTTCATCAATTTTGCACTGCCCTACCAGCCCTTAACATGTTAAAGCTTTTGCTGCCTCACTATTTATCCTTTACTCAAGGACACAAACTTCATCCTGGTTTAAGTGAACCCATCCTATCATTACTGCTCCTTCCTGTCCCAAAAAAGGTGTCAGTGCACCATGAAAAGAAACCTCTCTTTCTCACATCAGACATTTAGCTGCATGTTAATTCTCATTATCCGTTTGGTCCTGTGCCAATCAGTACATGGCAAGGGCAATAAGCGAGAGATTAGTACTATCTGCCATTTGTTCCAGCATGGACTGCGACAACTGGATTTACCCTCTACTTCCAAGTTCCTCTCCAGCCACTGTGGGATATAATTTACCCCGGCACTGAGTGGCCTGGCCAACACCCTTCACGATTGTCATTCTTGGCTGAAGTGGACACTATCAATTCCTCTAATTACTGAGCCTCTTATTACCAACATATTTCTATTCTATTCTTCCTCACTGCAGACAGCCCTCTCAGCCATGGTGACTGGTCTATATTGTGGCTGTCCTTCCTGCAGTTTTTCTGCTTGGCCTGACAGCAAGTGCATTGCATGTCTTGGATAGGATTAGTGCCTGCAGGATCTCTTTCTCAACCTTTCCTAGAAGTAGGTGAGTCACGCGAACTGTTATTCTACAAGTATCTTTGCAAACCAGTGATCCATTTTAAAGCAGCAGAACCTGGTTTCCAGGAATTTGACTAGATAAAAGATATCACCTTGTCCTGATTGGATACCCAGTCTCCAATTATCTAGCTGGTCTCTGCTAGGCCAGAAGTTGAGACACCGCAATGGTTTCATAAATCATGGACTAACTAAGAGGAATATGTCAAGTTTCTGCTTCTCACAACTGTCCAGGGATCCTTGCTAGAAAATACAGGTGGAGATCAGGCATGGTTCACATATATGCCACCCAGGTAAAGAAACAATAAATTATAAACAAGGAATTGGAGATCAGTGGAGTTACTGTATATATTTTTTATAAAATGTGATTTCATATAAAAGACAACCGCATAACTTCTGGCCTAAGAAATAGTAAGTTTGCATATATCTGACATGAATGTTGACCCTGGTAGTTCAGGGATCAGAGAATCAAAAGTGTACCGACAGATGTTAGCAATTCAGTTTCATTGTAAATATATAAATATAAATTAAAATGATCATTAGTAAATATATAAACATTTAGATAACTAATATGAAATGCATATAATTTGTAATGCTATAAAATTTATGAATTAGATAATTAATATAAATTCTTTCTTTTTTAAAAAACTTTATTGTATTATGGCAGTCTTTCTTGGATTCCACTTCCAGTATGCACAACCCCTTAAAAGCATGACCCTCATAAAAGTCGACCCTGTAACTTTTGGCCTACAAGTTGGTCTCAGGAATTAGACTTTTACACAAGTACAAATAGTTTGGCACTACAGCAGAGAGTGAGGAAAATTAGAAATGAATTAGTTTATTCGCTGCCCAAGTCCAACAGTGCAAGTTGGAAAGTTCCAAAATATTCCCTAGAGCAGATTTGCAAAATATGTGAATAGAAACAAGCTGAACATTTATGTGAATTGGACGATCAGCCCTATCTTTCTTCTTTTCTTCCCCTCAAAGCAAAAGATTAGAGAAATATGTTAATTAAATAAGTAGCATGTTTCTTGCATCACATGCAATAGTAGATTTTTACTAAATGAAAACTGGGGCTGGTTGTTTTCTTTATTCTCTTATGACAGAGCAATCTACTTGATCAGCACCCATGTCACTGGAATAATCATCTACCCCCTTTCATCACTGGGCATCTGTGGCTCCAACATGTACCATCCACAGGAAACATATCAGCAAATTGTTGAGCTCACTTCAATTTCACATCTCAGACCAAGGACCTACGGTGAGACCACACCCTAGTCCCCAAACTCTTATGCCTCAGTGGTTAGCACTGCTGCCTCAAAGCTCCAGGGACCCGGGTTCGATTACCGGCTTGGGTCACTGTCTGTGTGGAGTCTGCATGTTCTCCCCGTGTCTGCGTGGGTTTCCTCCGGGTGCTCAGATTTCCTCCCACAGTCCAAAGATGTGCAGTTTAGGTTGATTGGCCATGCTAATTGCCCCTTCGTGTCAAGGATGTGTAGGTTAGAGGGATTAGTGGGGTAAATGTTTGAAGTTGTGGGGATAAGACCTAGGGTGGGATTGTTATCGGTACAGACTTGATGGGCCGAATGGCCTCCTTCTCAATTGTGGGAATTCTATGTTCTATCTAATTCCAGCAAGACTTCTTTACTCTGTTGCAAGGAGGCTGAATAATTCAAGACTATTTGCCTTCCTAATTGTTTGTTGTACCTGCATGTTAACTTTGTGATTTGTGTACAAGAACACCCAAATCACTCTGTATATTAACATCTATTTGTCCTCTGACCATTAAAAAAAAAATTGCTTTTGGGGTGAGGTATCCATTTTGGTAGAAGGAACAGATGTACAGAGTAATTCCTAAATGGTAAGAAATTAGAAAGTGTAGATGCATAAAGTGTAGGTCCTTGTCCACAAGTTACTGAAGGCTAGCATGAAGGTGCAGCAGGCTACAGGAAGACTAATGGAATGTTAGCCTTTATTGCAAGAGGATTCGAGTACAGGAGTAGTGAGATCTTGCTTCAATTGTATAAAAGCTTAGTTACAATGCAACTGAAGTACTTGTGCAGTTTTGGTCCCTTTACCTCGGTATGGATATTATTGGTAGAGGGAGTGCAATGAAGGTTCACTAGACTTGTTCCGAGGATGGCGGGATTGTCTTAAGGAGAGAGGTTGGACAAACTAGGCCTGTATTCTCTAGAGTTTCAAAGAATGAGAGGTGATCTCACTGAAACCTACAAAAGGAATAGACAGGAAAGTTGCAGGTAAGGGAAATTAGAACTGGGGCACAATTTCAAAATAAGGGGAAGCCAATTAGAAGAGAGATGAGGAGAAATTTCTTTACACTGAAGGTTGTGATGTTTTGGAATTCTCTACTCCAGATGACTGAAAGCTCAGTCATTGAGTAGGTTTACAGTAGAGATTCATAGATTGCTGAATATCAACCTAAAGGGTTATGGGGATGGTGGATGTAAAAGCCATTGAAGTGTCTGATTAATCATGATCGTATTAAATAGCAGAGGAGGCTTGATGGGCTGAATGGCCGACTCCTGTTCCTATGTTCCTGCTGTGGCAGGAAAATCAGGAGCCCCACTTAACTGGGCAGTGTAGATACTATAGCGTTGAATTTAATGTGTATAATACAGGGGTTGAAGTGGCGACAACCACTTCCTCCCAATCTCAGTGTTAATGAAGTGGAGACCAGCAGGTGGGAGTAGAATTTCAGGCCTCTGAAGGCGAGGGTGGGAGATCAAGAAGTGATCACAGACATGGGAGGGGCAAAGGAGGCTAGCATAGATAGGACTGTGTTTATTTTCTTTTTCTGCTCCTTCTGGTCCGCAAAGAAACTAGTAAAGGCAAACAGTATATTCAAGCAAAATCTCTTGTTGCCCTGGCTCCATTTCAGTGCCAGCCTTCCTGGCACATTCAGCACTCTGCAAGAGTCACAAAGCCCGGGAATAAATTTGCATCAGAGTTCAAATGGCATCTTCGGATACCAAGTTTTGAATATGTACAAGGCCCTCACCTGTCTATTACGAAGGCCTTTAACACTGCTTACCAGAGTGGCCTGGCACAAATAAGAATTTGCGCTGGGTTTGGGATTAAAATCTGACCTTGTGCACTCAAACTAGAAAACATTATGCCATTCCTAGGACCAACATATGTCAATTTGATGAAAAAAAAATCATAAAAATGTGCTTCCTCTTGTTACTTAGAATGCTCTCTCTCATCTTATGTGGTGGAAAGATGCCACTACTCATGTGCCAGGAAAGGCTTCAGAATGATATCCTGCCTCAGAACTTAAGACATCTGTCAAAAACATGAGATTAATGTGAATATATTCAGCCACTTTTTAGGTCTGCCAGCAATATTAGCTTTGTGCAATGAGTTCTTCAAATGCATCTGCTATGGATTGAGCAATTATGTGGCTATTTGAGTAGCTCATACAAGTGAACAGAAACATGTCCATTCTGGTAAGTCTTCACTTTACCAATAACCTCTTCCTTCCCATTAGTTCCAAGCTTGAGATTAAATAAAAATTGCTTATTTGTTCTTTTGATCTGCATAAGTTGTAAATTACACATTTGCCCTTTAGAAAAGATGTACATTCATCCAACATTCAAAACAAAGAGTTCAAAAGTCTAACATACAAATTTTGTATTAATTATCCAGCTCTCTGATATTAAAAATGTTCCCAAGTTGTTCCATTTTGCCTTGTTAGAAAATTATTTTCTACAATTGCCTTTACCTACCAAAAATACTGTATTTGAATTTTCACATAAAAATGAACTGGCACACTGTACCTTTGTGGTACTGACAGAATTCATGACTGTGAAATGGTTCTTCCCCAAAGCCTCATCCTGAAGCTTTACTTATCCATATTGTTTTCACATGAGGTGACAGCACATGAAAGTGAACCAATAAACAGAAGTTACACCCAGAAAAGCTCTCGTTTGCAAAAGTTTAAACAGCAAAAAGGCTTTGCATGTCAGTTATAGCTGATTTGGTAGCACTCTCACCTCCGAGTCAGAAAGTAGTGAATTTGAGTGTTGCTCCAGATACTTGAGCACAAAATCTGCCTAGTGCAACAATGAGAGAATGCACATCGGCAGTCTGACTGATGAGCTATTAAACTGGACCCCCATCTGCTTTTTCAGGTGGATGTAAAAGGTCCCATGGTACTAATTCAAAGAAGGGCAGTGGAGTTCTACTGGTGTCGCAACTAAATACTTATCCATCATCCAGCATCATTAGAACAGTCAAATAAAAGCAAAATACTGCGAATGCTGGAAATCTGAAGGGTCATATGGTCTTGAAAAGTTAACTCGGTTTCTCTCTCCACAGCTGTTGCCAGGCCTGCTGAGTCTATTCAGCATTTTCTGTTTTTATATTAGAACAGATTGAGCCTGAATTTCCTTGGAATAGCAATCGCCATCAGATTGCCACTCCAATCCAAGTTTCTTATCTGAAATTCTGTCTCACTTGACCTTCTGACTCAGTCCAGGCTGAGATCTGACTAGTGCAGGGTGCTCCTGAGGCTTAGCATCAAAGGGCAGCTCTGCAAAGGGAAGGAAGCCCCCTTTTTCAACGACTCATGCTGAAATGGAGAAAATGAGGCAGCCAATAGGGCCTTGGGGGTGGTAGGGTCAGGTCAGGCCTCAATTGAACCTGCCTCCACCGCACTTCCAAGCAGTTCATTACAGACCTGAACCACTCGTGAAAAAAAAATTCTCACATAACATTTGCATCTTCTGCAAATCACTCTCACTCATGATCCTTTTACCAACGGGAACAGTTTCTCTATCTTCTCTATCAAATCTCCTCTCAGCCTTCTTCCCTCCAAGGAGAATAGTCCCAACCTCACTAATCTATCCTCATAACTGAAGTTTCTCATCCACATAACCATTCCTGTAAACATAGGCAAAGGCTGTTTTATTATGTTTTTACCTAGTATTTAATTTGATAATAAGACAAATGCCTGGATCTCCAGATGGTTGGGATTAAAAATGAAGGCAGATGATCAATAAAACAATGCTGCTTTTGAAGGACACTAACATATCAATGTTGACATTTCCAATATATTGCGGTGCATCTGCTTGAGAATTGGAGTTCTTTGTTTACCAGCCTCAATGCACTAGTAAACTAACAACTGTGGAAACCCAACCACATTGTCCAGTGAATTCTCTCCCTATCTTTGCTTGGATGACACCCATTGATTCAGATATGTTTACTTCTTATTGTTACTGAAAGGGTCGAGACCCCTTGACTCCAACAGTACACCCACAACACTGGGCATAGCTACAATACTTGGCACAAATGCATCTGGTTGTAGATGGAATAAACAAAATTTTCCATTCAACCTTGAGATTTCTGAGGTAAATTCTAGCCTACACTTTGCTGTCAAATTAACACTGTTACTTATGCATAGGTGCCAAAGCAAATTCAGCAGAAGGCACTGCTAAAAACAGAAATTAAAATGTTTCTGTCCAAGATGCATCACACCAGAGGCAGGACTTTCCGGCCGTGCTCGCCCCAAAACCACAAAATCCTGCCCGAGGTCAATGGACCTTTGCATGGTCTGCCCCATGCTCACTACGATTCCCATGGCGGGCATGATGGGAAAACCCCCCCAGGTTTGTAAAAATGACATTTTCCTGTCTGCCTTACCACTGATAGCATTTAAACATTTAACAAAGTTGACTTATGGTTGCATTAGATACAAACAAAACTCACCACAGAAAATTAAGTCTTGTCCAGTCAATCTAAACACCCTTTTAACGTGTGATAACAGTTAATCACTCACAATCAACCTCTCCAGCACTGAGAATTAACAATTACAAGTGTACAGCTCCACTGCTTCATGCTTTAGTAGGGAGAATTGGCATGGTCAGCATCTTCACAATGTTACAACAAACACTGCTCTGTTGAGCTGGACATGTCACCAGAATGCCTGATAGCAGACTCCCTAAGTGAATCTTCTATGGTGAACTGCAGAATGCTGTGAATGTGGCTTCATACCCACTCGTTACACACACTTTCATATTGAAGGGACAATCAAACTGAACTGAACGCGGATTTTAAAACCAAGTCTGGGATTTGTGACGGACAATGATGAGAAATACAATATCAGGAGGGAATTATTTAAATTTAATAACTGTATTCAGAGTTTCACAACTAGTGAATTAAATTAACTATGGTGAACTACGTTCCCTTGGCAGCCAGAAGAAATGCTTCAAGGGTACTTGGAAAGCCTCCCTCAGTACTTTAAAATTGACACTGCATTATGCCTCCCTCAGTACTTTAAAATTGACCCTTGCCCGGAATCACTGTCTGGAAGAGTGCAATTGCCAAAGATGCATTAACATATGAGAAATGGATAGTGTCAGCCCAAAACATGCAAAAGGCATGTAAAAACCATGAGAACAGTGCCCCCCAACTACCTTGCAGCCTCATTTTCCTGCCCTCACTGTGCTAGAACTTTTTGTGCCAAGATAGGACTTATTGGCCAATTTCGCATCTACACAGCTCAACGACTGGATGACAAATGAAGATGGTCTTCATTAGTACTAAAGGATGAACGATGTATGTATGTATGTATGTTTGTATGCATGTATGTATGCACTTGTTACAGATTTTAGAAATGCAAAATTTTAAGTTAATTTTTAACTTTGTCTCTTTTTCCCCTTTCTCTCCTAATCCAACTTCTCTTTCCCTCTTCTCTCTGTGCACTGTTTTAACTAACCCAGCTCATTTGCAGCTGACAGAGGGGGGTGGGGTTCTGGCAGCAGGTTGGGAACCCAATTATTGTTGGATTGGGCTTTGCCATTGCTTTTTAACTCGTCCAGCGTGTTAGCATGTCACTTCCAGGCTTCTTGACCAAGCACAGAGTGTGGGCCAAATGACAACCCTCACCTGGCACTGGAAGGATTTCTATTTAAAGGACTTCAATAGGGGTCAGATTGGCTTTATTTGGGATTGAATCTTGAGGCTTCATCAACTAGAATAACAAAATGCTATGTGGAAAGATTGGCCCCTTTTGGTCTGCACCAAACCACCATCAAGTGGTGGCTAAGGAAGTGAGCAGCAAGATTCCCCCAAATTTAGACTCAGTGCAATGAGAGATACAATGTCAAGAGGGCAGGGAAGGTGAATGGCATGTCAACTTCATGCACAAACACTCTTATTCTGACATTTCCAACCTCTCCTGCACAGCACTCCCATGCCCAATTTACCATGCTGCACTATTCATTCCTCTCTCTCCAGCCGCCTCTGCACATGTCCACCCGAACAATTACCACTAACATACACACTCAGCCATCCTCACAGTCACCCTCCACAATGCTGTCAACCTATCCCTCCACACAATCCATTGAAAAAAGTGCATTTGCATGGCTCCTCTCACAACCACCAGACATCCTAAAGCCCTTAACAACCAATGAAGTATTGTTAGAATTGTAGTCACTGGCATGAAGTAGGAAATGGAGCAGCCACTTTACACGCACCAAGCTCCCACAATCAGCAAGGGGACAATGATTGGATAATCTATTTTTGTGACTGAAGGATAAATGCTAGACAGGAAGCTAGTGGGAACTCCACTACTCTTTTTCTTAGCAGTGCCCGAGAGGGCAGAGGTGGCATCGGTTTAATATCAGTTCTGATTGTTGTGATCAACTTCTGGAACATAAGAACTAGGAGCAGGAGTAGGCCATTTGGCCCCTCGAGCCTGCTCTGCCATTCAATAAGATCATGGCTGATCTTTTCGTGGACTCAGCTCCGCTTACCCGTCCTGCTCGCCATAATCCTTAATTCCTTTACTGTACAAAAATCTATCGTGGCCTTAAAGACATTCAATGAGGTAGCTTCAACTGTTTCACTGGGCAGGGAATTCCACAGATTCACAAGCCTTTGGGTGAAGAAGTTCCTCCTCAACTCAGTCCTAAATCTGCTTCCCCTTATCTTGAGGCTATATCCCCTAGTTCTGGTTTCACCCACCAGTGGAAACAACCTCCCTGCTTCTATCTTATCTATTCCATTCATAATTTTTTATGTTTCTATAAGTCCCCCCTCATTCTTCTAAATTCCAATGAGTATAGTCCCAGTTACTCAGTCTCTCCTCATAAGCCAGAATCAACCTAGTGAATCTCTGCACCCGCTCCAGTGCCAGTTTATCCTTTCTCAACTAAGGAGACCAAACCGTGCACAGTACTCCAGGTGTGGCCTCACCAACACCTTATATAGCTGCAATATAACCTCCCTGTTTTTAAACTCCATCCCTCTAGCAATGAAGGACAAAATTGCCTTCCTAATTACCTGCTGCAACTGCAAACCAACTTTTTGTGATTCATGCACAAGGACACCCAGATCCCTCTGCACAGAAGCATGCTGGAATTTTTTTACCATTTAAATAATAGTCCATTTTGCGGTTATTCCTGCTAAAATGGATTACCTCTCATTTACCAACATTGCATTCCATCTGCCAGACCCTTTCCCATTCACTTAAACTATCTATATCCCTTTGCAGATGTTCAGTGTCCTCTGCACACTTTGTTCTACAACGCATCTTAGAGGAGGACTTGAACCCACAGCCTTGTGACTCAAGAGGCAAAATTACTACCAACTGAGCCAAGGCTTATATTTCGTACACTCATAACTGTTTTCTCTTTTTGTAAAAGAGTGTAGAACCTGAAGGAGAAAACCAAGGTGACGGTCCAGTGATAGCACACTGACTGCGATAAAATTTGTTGTCATGGAGATCGGTAGGTGGCAGATTGCAAGGCCATTGTCGATGGAATGATTGGGATCTTCCAAATACTCAGGAACATAATTACATCGTAAACTGTCACACACATTTTTCAAGAATTTTGATTCACTGTCAATATTAACGCAGCAGTTAACATTTGCACAATAAGGAATTTGAACCCTTTCCCCATTCGGGCCTTTCATTTACCACAGGCCCTTCAAGCATGACATGAACTAGTAACATAGAAGGCCAAAGAGTCCTCAGAGGAGATGGCACACTGAGGGGAAGCACCTTAACAAGATTCATGCACACCCTTCACCAGTGTAGATACACACGCCTCAGTGGGTACAGCAGCAGAGATAGCTAGGTTAGCACATGGTGCTGAGCACATTATATGTGAGCAGGGACTGGTGCTGCAGGGACAGAAGTGGAGAAATTTTGTTGGAGCACAAAGGAATGTTCAAGCTCTGCTCAGCAGGACACAGATTTTGAGCCTCAGGGGTCACCCACAAAAAGGGACCTTGTTGAGTAGCTTCTGTCAGTATTGGAGGAATCCATCTCTAGTACAAGTACAATGATGGATCAGGCCTTTATGATGTCTCAAGCTTTTATGCTGAGTATAAGTACCCTTGCTTTCAACAATGGTATATATAGAGTTTGCAGTTTTCCACTTTAAACAGGGCAGAGGAAAGCCTCAACTTGGATGTTCAATGCCTCACTGAAGGGCAACAAAGCATCCTCCAAGCTCTTGGCTGGCAGCAAATGCAGTTGGGCAACGAGAAGCAAGAAGGCGAAAGGGCACATGGACATGGGGACTCTGCTCAATGCTTCTCAACCCTTGCTGTCTGCACACATCCCCACATGCCATCTCCTGCCCAATGACCAAGTCCAACCTTGCACACGAGCAGGTTGGGGCGGTTGTTGTAAAGATCCTAAAACCAAAAGAATCTCTGTCCAGAGCATCAGAGAGCAGGGGATCAAATAGGCTGCCTCAAATTCTGCTAAAGCCAAGGGGGCAGCACTATGTAGAACGAATAAGAAAATAAACTATATATATATTTTTTAACTGCACAAGAGGATTCACTGGCTGGATTATAACAATACCATTGCAAAAAATGTAATAGGAAATGTAAATGAAATGTACACTTTATTTCAAGTAGTCACTGTTAGCTCTCACTTTCCAAATGGACGTTGGTCTCAAGGAAAATGGTATGAGCAAAGAAGAAGATGAGCGATGTGTGCGAATGAGATGGAAGGTTTTTTGACTGTGGGAATAATGGGTGTTGAGGAGGGTGGTGGTAGCAGTGGATTCAGCATTGTCATGCCATAAGGCTTCAAACTTTCAGGTTATCTGAACCATAACTGGATGAGCCAGTCACAGGCCTCTCTGGCAGCTGACTGAATGGCTACAGGAAGCCTGACCACATCAGGCTCCACCTGTTGCTGCTCCTCCTCCAAGGATGCAGAGTGGTCCTCCCCTTCTCCCTCCTGCGGTTTCAGTCCTCTCTACAGTGTAATAATGTGCATGACACAGCAGACCAGTACCATTCTGGAGGTGCGCACTGAAGAACACTTTCTTCAGGTGAACTAGTGTGCAGCAGATTGTGAAATCATGTAGATGTCACCAGCAGATCCCTGGAAGGAGCCGGAGGTGAAGAGATTAAAGATTGCGGTGACCTTAATGGCCACCAGCAACACATGCTCACTTGGCCCTCTTAGAAGGTCTTATTCCAGGCTGCAGGTGTAAGCAAAGACCTGCTGTGAAAACCTGAACTCCAGCTGATCCTGTCTGTATACCCCATATTGGGGATATCTCCTACTTTGAGTTGCAACTCTTGTGTCCATCCCCTCTATCCTGTGGAGTAGCATGTTCTGAGGAGGAAGAAGCTGGTAATGGTATTTCTGCTTCTTCTCCAGTTCTTCATTAATGGTTGATGGCAGAGTTGCATATGAAGCTCTCATCCTACATTGGACGATGACCGCAGGAAAGTTCAGGTGAAGGTGAATAAAGTACAATCTCGCAGAATGACTTGCAAAATGTTGGTAACCGCTTGTAAAGTCGTGGAAATACTCTCAGAGCAAGCACTGTGAGCAAATGTCTGTTGATTGGCCAGGAAGCAGCTGTGCAGTTTCAGTCTTTAAGGCTTTCCAGCCTGTCAATTCCTGCTGTACCTTGTTGACCCTGGCAAGTTTTACACAGCTTGGTAGACCAAGTGCTGTCTGTTAAAGCCAGAAAGTTACATTAAATTCAGAATTAATTGCCTTAAATGAGATCTGGCATCTCTATCAGGATTTCCCATATGCTGGTTAAAGTGAGTGAGTGAGATCATGTTGGGTTCCATCAGGGAACCTGCCTTTCTTTCATGGTTAAAATTAAATTCCTTAATTCTCTCTCTGCATCTGATTTGACATTGAATTCAATCACTCCAATTTAACCTACACTTCTGCTGATTTTTCAATTTTTCAATCTGACTGGGTAAGGAGATACACAGTTGTTTACTCACTCAGGTACAAGATGTCCGGTTTCCCTTGTGCAAACGTATAAACTCACAATTTCAACTACTTGCCAGCAAATCCTTTGAAGATCTAAATAGGCAAAGATGAGTTTGACTAACAATAGAAGCATTTGTAGCTCCGCTGAAGAAAATTATGACTGTCTTTCTCGTGTTTGTATGAGTTACGTGATGTTCTTTTATGACAGTTTAACTAAAAGGAACCAATGTAAGCATAACATGAAAGCAGAAATGTACCATTATTTAAGGAATGGGGATCACCTTTTCCCCTTTTGGTACATGCCCAAGTACATGATCTAGGGGGATATTTGGAGGCAGCGATATTGCAAGCATCTTACTGATCTTTGCTTCCCAGTAGCACAGATCTATGAAGTCTACAAAGCACAGGTTTGAGTTGCTGCAGTGCATTCTATGCATAATACATACTGCAGCTACAGCATGTAGAGGGGTAGACTGGACTTCAGTGACAGGGGTGGCCATTAAGTCAACTGTCCAAGGTGGTGGTGTCAAGCTTCTTGAGTGCTATTATCACTCCTATGGACGAGAGCATTTGCAAGTATATACCATCTGAGTTTTGTAGATCTTGGACAGTTATTGAGGAGTCTGAAACATTCCTTTTTTTACTCCTGTAACCATGGAGTTGATAAAGCAGGTCACATTAAACTGTTAGTTCCACTTGCCCGGGCTTCCAAGTGCCTCGTGAGGAAAACTAGGCAATGATTATGCCATTGAAGTTCAGGGGGGGATGTGGCTGGCCCTTTACTGTTAGAGACAGTCACTGCCTGTGATATCGGTGTCAGCCTCTGTGGTAATGGGGCTAACTTGTTTTGAAATCTCTGAGTCCTGTATCACAGAAAATTTCAAACCCGAATTATGACAGCTACTGACCAATGTTACTATACAAACCAACATACTAGGATTATTATATCAATACTTGCAACTTTTAAAAAATAAACGCTACATTAAAGTGAATGGGCGGCACAGTGACTAGGAGAGCACGGTGGCAGAGTGGTTAGCACTGCTGCCTCACAGCACCAGGGGCCCAAATTCGATTCCCGGCGTTGGTCACTGTCTGTGTGGAGTTTGCACATTCTCCCCGTATCTGTGTGGGTTTTCTCCGGATGTTCCAGTTTCCTCCCACAGTCCAAGGATGCGTGGGTTAAGTGGATTGGAAATACTAAATTGCCCCTTTGTGTCATGGGGACTAGCGAGGGTAAATGCATGGGGTTATGGGGATAGGGTCAGGGTGGGATTGTTGTCAGTGCAGACTCGATGGGCCAAATGGCCTCCTTCTGCACTGTAGGATTCTATGATTCTATGAATGTGAGTTTTTAAATTTTTATTTGTAAATATAGCCAATCTTGCCAGTCATAAATGATCTTATTCCTTTCAAAATATGTCATTTACCAAAAAAGGTCAAGGTGAGGAGGCAGGGTATATTCCTGTCTAGTTCCCGCCCAGTAGACAGACAGCTGGAGTTGGGGTAGAGAAAAAAAGCAATCGAGTTGCTTCATCATTTAAAACCACATTGTTCTAGAAGATGAAAGCAATGACCATTGAACATATCCATTTACTGCCCCAGAGTCATCAGGTTCTATTCATTTACAAAAGCATCATCAAATAGATATGGCATCATATACATTGATGTGTTTATATCAAAGTTTTTCTTACAAGTAGTAGCAAAGCCAGCAATTTAGACCAACCTCTGACTTATTGCTAACGATGTGGAGTTGCCGGCGTTGGACTGGGGTAAACACAGTAAGAGTTTTAACAACACCAGGTTAAAGTCCAACAGGTTTATTTGGTAGCAAATGCCATTAGCTTTCGGAGCGCTGCTCCTTCGTCAGATGGAGTGGATATCTGCTCTCAAACAGGGCATACAGAGACACAAAATCAAGTTACAGAATACTGATTAAAATGCGAATCTCTACAGCCAACCAGGTTTTAAAGATACAGACGATGTGAGTGGAGGGAGCATTAAGCACAGGTTAAAGAGATGTGTATTGTCTCCAGACAGGACAGCCAGTGAGATTCTGCAAGTCCAGGAGGCAAGCTGTGGGGGTTACTGATAGTGTGACATAAACCCAAGATCCCGGTTTAGGCTGTTTAGAAGAGAAACTGATAGCCAAGCTGTGCACACATGAGGACGGCCTAAACCAGGATCTTGGGTTTATGTCACACTATCAGTAACCCCCAAAGCTTGCCTCCTGAACTTGCAGAATCTCACTGGCTGTCCTGTCTGGAGACAATACACATCTCTTTAACCTGTGTTTAATGCTCCCTCCACTCACATTGTCTGTATCTTTAAGACCTGGCTGGCTGTAGAGATTCGCATTTTAATCAGTATTCTGTAACTTGATTTTGTGTCTCTGAATGCTCTGTTTGAGAGCAGATATCCACTCCATCTGACGAAGGAGCAGCACTCCGAAAGCTAATGGCATTTGCTATCAAATAAACCTGATGGACTTTAACCTGGTGTTGTTAACACTCTTATCATTGTTGACGAACCAGGGTATGACAGCACACTATCCACAGTTCATGTGTTAACTAAATATCCACAAAATAAAAGATCCAAATTTAAAAGATCCGAAAAACAGCTTGTGATTAAGAAATTTATTTTAGGGACAAAACAGATCGTTAATTAATCATACACCAGGTAAAGTTGCTACCGGTGCCATCAGAAATGTTCACATTTGATTTGGCAGCAAACTACATTTGATTTTTCAGAAAGCTGGATGGAAGTGCTCATATGCATAGTTTAAAAAAAGTTTTCCTCTCAATCGGAGTTTGAATAATTTTCTTTAGATGCTACATAATATGCTAAGTAGTCAGTTGGTAGCATTTGATGCATTATAATAGGATTCTTACAATGAACATAAAAAGACTTAGAGACAGACAAAGGCTGCTGTGTCCCACATCTTTTCCCTTTGGATTGTGTTAATCTATGTAAGTATTGTAAACAGAAATGCAGTAAATCCTCATTGAGTATGTCAGCCAAAGTCCAAGTTATCATCTCAAATTGAAACTGGCAAGAAAAACAAAATGATATTTCGCATTGTCACATAATATCACACAAAGCAAATACAGTACTGCACAGTCACTTCCAGTTTTGGCCTTCTTAATCAATCTATTAAGTCCTTTGATAATGTCAGCACAGATTCCGCTCCACAATGTTTTTTTAAAAGTCAGATAATGTAAAGCAAACTTGTAAAGCAAATCCAGACACTTCAATGTCACAAGCTGCTTATGAAAGTTGGCACTGATTCAGATTTATCAGAATAACACTTCTGGATTATTTAAAATTTGGAAATATTACACAACAAAATTTGACACCATATATTGTTACATTTTGTTACTTTCACAAAACATCTTCAATGAAGGTATGCATAATATGTAAATATATCACTAAATAACTAGTATAATTCTTCCACTGAGCTTCTTGCTTTACTACAGAAGATGAACGTTCTAAAAATCAACAAATATAGACCTCAGACGTACAGGCGAATCATTAAGTGACAAGATTAGATGTAAATTACTTCAGTCTTTTTCCTGTTAACAGTGCTGCATGTGAGAACCCACCACAAGAAAGAACGTCTCCTATTGTAAATATAATAAGTGTCAATTATGCAGCTATATCCCTTCATCAGAACTAGATCAGCTAGCATGTTATGCTGCAATTTTAACTCCACAGTTGATCTTGCTGATCTAAAAGTAAAAGTTTATTTATTAGTCACAAGTAGGCTTACATTCACACTGCGATGAAGGTACTGTGAAAATCCCCTAGTCGCCACACTCCGGTGCCTGTTTGGGTACACTGAGGGAGAATTTAGCATGGCCAATTCACCTAACCTGCACATCTGGGAGGAAAACGGAGCACCCGGAGGAAACCCACGCAGACACAGGGAGAATGTGCAAACTCCACACAGACAGTGAACCAAGCCGGGAATCAAACCCGGGTCCCTGGTGCTGTGAGGCTGCAATGCTAACCACTGTGCCACCATCTACTTCCCTATTTGAATCAAAGTCCCACAATCTATCACAGATGGAAAACAAATGGAGACCAACTGTGGTCAGAGTCACTCATTCCAGTTCCCACATATGCTGACTCACGCTGTAGTCATGAGACATTTCAGAATTCAATGGCAATGAGAAGTTTAAATGCCATATACTCCAATTGTAGTCAAACAGTATTGCTTTCACACAACTTACAACTGTCCTGAGCAACATCTGTCACATGTATGTAAAAGCACTAGTTATATCAATGTAGAAATTGTTGACTGACTTGAACATGGCATGTGAAGGACAGAACAAAGGTAGAAGACAAAACAAAAACAGATCATGGACTAAAAAACAGTTGAGACTTACTAGTTTTTAATATCCATATGATATAGAAACAAGCAACTTTAAACATCTACTCCACCTTTAGGCACTACAGTCAGCTGTTGGCCTGGTCAAAATAAGATCCGCATATCAAAAACATGATCTAAACGGAGCACAAGTGCATTTTAGGCAGCCACAAGAAATTTAAAAAAATAATTCTCCTGTTTGGTAGCAACTCTCACCAACACACTTCACTGAAACTTAATGGTGACCCGAATACTTTTTTAAACACTCCATTTGTTAAAGAAAACATAAGTGTGCAATGCCAACAGTAATGTGAACTGGAATGCAACTGCCATTAAGTCAACGTACATGATATTTAATTCCTTATTTCTTCTACTTTTAACGTTACTGATACAAGCAGTCATGGAGAATGAGGGGAGATCTAATAGAGGTGTACAAGATTATGAAGGGTATAGATAGGGTGAACAGTGGGAAGCTTTTTCCCAGGTCGGAGGTGACGATCACGAGAGGTCACGGGCTCAAGGTGAGAGGGGCGAAGTATAACTCAGATATCAGAGGGACGTTTTTTACACAGAGGGTGGTGGGGGCCTGGAATGCGCTGCCAAGTAGGGTGGTGGAGGCAGGCACGCTGACATCGTTTAAGATTTACCTGGATAGTCACATGAGCAGCCTGGGAATGGAGGGATACAGATGATTGGTCTAGTTGGACCAAGGAGTGGCACAGGCTTGGAGGGCCTGTTTCCTGTGCTGTACTGTTCTTTGTTCTTTGTTCTTTATCTCTAACCTTTGTTTCCATGTAGCACTTCAAATTTATTGCCATCATTAACTTTGACATTCCACACTTCTTACAGTGGCATTAAATCAGAATATTAAATTCACTGCATTTTCATATGACAGCGCACAAATCCCATGATCATTAAACACAAAATAATTTTACATGGAGACCAGTCATCTTAATTCATTCACCCAAAGGTATGCTCATACCAATTCTATTGCCATATCCAATTGCTTCTGACATGATTTCCAGGTTTTTGCCATTGATAGATATTCTGCAAGCTTATTGCAGTCTTTAACCTAGGCCTGTTTTTCTATCTTCCTGAAATCAGTCCTAAAATTACCTTTTACTAGTTTGACCCTTCATCCCTCATTCTGCTCCCGAATTCTGACAGTGGTCATATTCTGGAATTATGTTTTCAGACCCTTAACATTGGAGATGTCTATAAGATGACCTCTCAGACACTTTCATTTGAAGCTGAATTGCTCAAGCTTCTCCAACTTTATTCACCAGTTTTGGAGCTCTTCTCTGCACTTCCTCTAAAATTTGAATGAGTGTACTGTTTCTTGGCAACAAAACTGGATACAGCATTTAAGGTGCAGTCTAACCAGAGCAAAGGTAAATTTGATAAGTACTTCCTCTGACTTAATTGGCTAAGTAAGTGGTTTGGGATGCCCTGAGGTTGTGAAAAGCACAATGAAAATAAGTTTTTTTTTGTTAGTTCTCTTTCATCATCAACCGTAGCTATTTCAACACTTTCATGGAGTATGTTCATTGTCTATCTTGCTATATGAGTGTACTTCACAATTATCTACATTTAATTTCATTTGCCACTGATTTGACCTATTTGCATATTTTGTCCAACAATGGCTACACTTGAAAAAGTACTACTCTGGCTATGAATATTTTGGGACATCCAGTGGTGGTGAATGTGCTGTAGAAATGCTAGATTTTCTTTTCTTGTTAACTCATTTTGCAACTTCTGAGGTGTCTATTTTGATTCCAGCACTCCTGGTAGTTTGGTACCATCTGCAGAACTGCTGCTTTGCACTGAGTCTCTGAATGCACATCATTTCAGTAAATTAGAAACAGCAGTCAGTAGTTCCAGCATCGTGCCCTGAGGCACCTGGGCCTGTCAGCTCTGGTTGCACATATTCCTGGAGGTTTAATCATAAGAGTTCCAGCCTTCAACCACATCATACACATGCTTCTGCCACTGGTCACCATTCACATCCGTCCTCGTGGCCCTCTGTCAACCCACATCAACCAGAAATAGGTTCTTCATTGTCATTGCACAACTGGATGATTCTGGACCATCAACTAGCTTTATTCCCCCAATTTTAACATTTTCTATAATAAATAAGGACATTCAAAGACAAAGAATTATCTTTTTAATACTATTTCCTTCCCCCTTCCTCCAACCCTGAAGTCTTCTCTCAAAAATTAGGGTTTGCCCTTATAGGACAGGGATGAGGATTTTTTTTTCCCCTCAGAGGGTTGTGTGACTTTGCAACTGTGCTTCAGAAGGTGGTAGAAGTGGAGTTACTGAACATTTTTAAGGTAGTAGCAGATAGATTCTTGTTAAGCAAGGGAATCAAAGGTTATCGGGCCGGATGGGAATGTGGAACTCAATGCAAACAGGTGAGCCATAATCTTATTGAATGGTGGATCAAGTTCAAGGCACCGAATAGCCTACTTCTGTTGCTGTTTTGTATGCTTGTTTGTTTACAGCAATATCCTAGAGATTAATCTTCAATTCTCCTGGACAATCCTGAAGAGTTGGCAACTCTGGAGCTCCCCCACTCCAACATGGTTCCTCTAATGACTGATGGCTATTTCCCACCCTGCAGTTATTTTTTTTGGCCTATTCCTGGAGTTAATCTTGAACCCCAGGATAGAACTTTAACCAGAGATTTTGGAATTCAAAGTGTGTCACACCACAGGGCATATCGCAGTCTACTCAGATTATCAACTTTAAAGAAGTTGCAGCCGTTCCCCCTCCTTCTGAATTCACGTTGCCTGCCTAGAACTAGATTAGTGTTGTACAATAGTGCTTTGCCTCCCCCGTTGTCCAAGACACACTCCTCAAATATTATTTATTCAATTTGAAATCTTCAAACTTCAACGGCATCTGAACAATGGTCCTTTATAAGTGACATATTCCCAATGAAGTTAAAATTGATATAAACTTTACTCTGACAAGCTAATTGCATTCAAATGTCTTTCATTAACTGTGCATTTAAAGTCTCACTATCGAGACTATGAAAATCTTTAGTTCATTGATTTTACATATTGCCGTGATTTTCAGGCTTTAAGTACTTACTTTTCTATGGTGGTTCCGAGTGTTTTTCTGTTTAACTGAACCAAGATTTAACAGTCACCTGAATGGATTTCCTGATAATAAAGTGACATAAGCCATTTCAACACACCATCTACATGTTGTGAAACAGCAAATAACAATTCAGATTCTCTGTTACCAAAGAGTGGGAATGTAAGACTCAATTTATAATTATCACATACAGGATGTAAAGAAAAGAACTCAAATCTCAGCACTTTCAGAGAACAGCATGATACGGAGAATGGATTTTTCGGAGAAACATAACATCTGCTTTACTCGCACTGATAATGATTTACCAACATGTTCAATCATTACGCTAAGGCATAGACAGAGTAATTTGTATTATGGTCCTCATTTGTGTTGCTGAAGACACACCTAAAGAACCATTAAATGCTTACACCACATGAACTCACCAACAAATTAAACACTACAAACCTCAACAAGGTGGCACTCAAATGTGGAATAAATATCCCACTTTTGCAGATCGTAGGCATGCTATTGCAGTATAAAAAGATAAAACTCAGGAATATAGGAAACGGTAACGGAGAAGGTAACAGACATCAAGAGATCTAGACTGAAGTGGACAGACACTTATCAGATGCAACTTAATACAGAGAATAGTGATATGATGCACTTTGGAAGGACGAAGTGGAGAGGCAATATGAACTTAATGATAAAACTGTAAAAGGGTGTGTAGGAGCAGAGAGCTGAGAATGTATGTGCACAAATTGTTGTAGGTTGCAGACAAGTTTATAAAGCTGTTAAAAATAGTATACAAGATCCTGGGCTTTATAGAGGTATATAGCACAAAAACAAAGAAGTTAAACTTTTATAGATCACTGATTAGACCTCAGCAAGAATATTGTGTCCAAATCTGGAAACCACAGCAAAGAGAGACACTATAAAAGGTACAGAGGAGATTTACAAGAATGCTACCAGGAATATGGGTCTTCAGAAATGTAGGGAGGCAAGGGAAGCAGAGATTATTCTCATTAGACCCAAGATGGTTATGGTGAAACTGAATAGTGGTGTTCAAAATTATTAAAGGTTTTGATAAACAGCTATAATGAGCCGAATGGCCTCCTTGCGTTCTATAAGATTCTATGATTCTATAAGGTGGCGGTAACCAATGGCATTAGAAAATACAGCTATCAATGAGACATTGGAGTTAAATGTAAGGACCAAAGGAGGGCAAACAGAGTTTTAGATTACTTAATTAATTCTGCAATGAAAAAAATAAGCAAGATTTGATTTTGTACCTTATGAGGATAGTCATTTTGAGATAATCAGCATTAAGAATGAAAGTCTACATGACAAAATCCACTGCATAAATAAACCATTTGAATTCCACTATCGATTATCCCATGTAAACACCTTCCTACCAATATTCACAATTCATGAATGCGTTAAATTAGCACTGGAAGCCATTAACAAAGCTTAAAGACAGACATTTATATTGATGCTTTCATTGGAGTTATTTTATCAAAAGAAAATGCCATGGTAATATTGCAGTTGCACTTAATATGTGACGAACTTTGACCCAGAAACAGTACAGCAAGGGCATTCTTTAGTTTCTTGAATACAATTACAAATTCCACAGATCTTTTAAATAATGTTTGAAAAGGACTTTAAGAGTTTGCATCAATTGTAAAGAGAATAATTCTAATTTTCTTTGACAATAAAAAATATTGTTCCATGTGGCCTGATGACCCTTCACCTTGAAGCAGTATCAACAGGAAGTTAAGAAAAATATTTTATGGCTGGTAGGCATAAAAGGAGAGCTGCAGACATAAAGCAGAACTACAGACAGAAAATCTGGAGGATGAAGGTAATCACAAAAGGGACAGCAGAGACAAAAAGAGGAACACAGAATTCTTGAGAGGAGAGGCAACAGATGACTCTCAGGTTTTTCTGTTTGGCAGAAAAGGGGACAGTAGAGTTATTGTGTGAGCTGGCTAAAGCCTGGAAGCTGTGCAAATAGCTTGGAAATGCTAAAGAGCTGGATATTTTCTCAGATGTTGCCAAACCGTGAAACCGGGTATTATTGGTAGGCCAGCTGAAAAGGAACTCTAAAGCCAAATTTATTTATTAGTGTCACAAGAAGGCTTACATTAACACTGCAATGAAGTTACTGCAAAAATCCCCAAGTCGTCACACTCCGGTGCTGTTCAGGTACACCGACAGAGAATTTAGCATGGCCAATGCACCTAACCAGCACATCTTTCGGACTGAGGGGGGAAACCGGAGCACCCAGAGGAAACCCATGCAGACACGGGGAGAACGTACCGACTCCGCACAGGCAGTGACCCAAGCCAGGAATCGAACCCGGGTCCCTGGCACTATGAGGCAGCAGTGCTAACGACTATACCAACATGCTGCCCATAAACATCCTATGGACTCGATTTGTGATAAATAATCAGAAGTATGCTCTTTCAGCATACTTGATTTTTACCACAAACAAACCATACAGTTTGCAGCCAATTCATGAACATGCTTCAGCGATTCCCAGCAGTCTGACAATGGCAAATGTAAAATTAAAGGAAAATATTAGCACTATAGATCACCAATCTTGCCATCTTCCACTGGCAATAGCAATTTAGAAGCAATAAACTGAGCAACACTTCAGTTTTAGCTATTATTTTCAATGCAAGTTTCCTATTCAGAGACGAATCATAGTCTAGTTTCTGAGGGAACATGGGAGTGGAGGTTTGGATAACACTTGGCTCATACAAGAAGATGATTCAAGATTGTTTCATCTTTGGACTGGAGGGATGTTTTTTATGTTTTATAAACATTATGAATTATTTAAAGGAGTTTTGTTTGCTGCACAGAAGTTTAGCCCAGGGCTTCACTGGAACAGTTAACAGACAAGCATGTTTCACTTCTAAAGACCAATTAAAAGAAAAATCACATCAGCACAACATGCTACAATAGTCAAGCTGCATAAGTTGTTCATTCCACTCTGCCTCGACCAGCAAAAATAAAATAATAGCAGCATACTGGACCCTGAAAGCAGGAATTTGATCCATAGCACATCAAGAAATAATATAAAAAGCAGAATTCTGAAAAATGTATGCAATGGAGGAGAAAGTAAAATTATTCTGTACCAAGTTAATAAATGTTGTCCTTTCCACCCATAACTTGTAGAGTTGGTCAATGTTTTGAAAAAAACAGAAGGTGGTTTAAAGTTCTCTGTGTTACGTGCAAGTCCCTCCCTGTCTGTACACAACCTCTTGATCAACAAGTCTTCAGTTGTTTCTCCTCATGGCAACACACAAACTGGGTCCCTGGTCATCCCAGGCCAAAATTTCAAAGGAACTAGATGAGGTTTGCCCTGAGACCTGCAGTGTGCATGTCCTGGCACTCATGAACCAAACTCCCATTATGGCTGAATAGCCCCACTGCCTAGTAGAGAGTTGAAGGCAAAGGGAGTAAAGCCTGACTAAAAAATTTGGAGTAGAGCCCAAAGGTGGACTGATGTTCCAAATAAGTAATATTTCTGGCAACGTCTTCAGGCAAGCCAGTGTTAAACAGTGTAATGCATTCCTTTGGATTCAACTGGGGAAGTTGGTTGACCCTGATACTTGGGTATTCCAGAGTCTCCATTAATTTTGTCCAGGTTTGCACCCTGGAAATTACTCTCCAGTTTTGTTGTAGAGTGTTAACACAACATTGGAGACAGACCTAACACAGTCGCCCACTACTGTGCAAAACATCCCCTTATGGGATGGAAGGCTGCCACTGTATTCCAATTCCCAGCTGTTTGTCAGGAGACACTGTTAAAGACACGCACATTTCTAATCCCTTCCGAAGCTACAACTGAAAAATATTTCCTTAATTTTGCATTACAAGTTTCAGCATGAAATTCAACAACGTAGATTTTCTGGCACACCTTCATACAATAAAACAACCTTGCTACAAACTGGATAGCATGATGCTGAATAGTTTACTTATATTACAGACAGTGCCCTTCAAACTCCACCACGGCAACCACCAGCCTCCTCCTCACCTCAGCAGATCACTTACAATCCGAGAGAAAGAGCCATTTTCAACCTCTTTCATCAATCTCCTTCAAAGTAACCACAGCAATCTGGGAGAACCATCGTGGAATATTTAGACCAAGATATCTATATTCCCTTTTACTCATCATTTCATTCTTCTAATATCATATTTTTGCATATCTGCAAAACATCGGGATTGTTGATTGACTAACAAGGAAAATAGTGGATCAGTAAAAAGGAAGGAGGAATGGAAACCATCAAATCAAGTTAAAGGAAACTACAGTCAAAATTGGTCAAGCTTGGGTGAGGTGTGGGGCAGAGTGGCATAGAGAAACAAACAAAATGGATTTTTTTGAAAATTCTTTCTTAACAGCCATCTTACTTTCTTCATTGACTTGAGCACGCACTATTCGAAAGCCCAAGGGTTATAACCTCACAAAAGCGCAAAGATTTACACATCCAACCACAAAAGCACAACACTTAACCTCGGGTGTGTAAATCTCCACATTACTAAATGCCAAAATTAGTCACAGAACACAATAAGTATCATTTGTTTCCTCTTCTTGTCAATATTCAAGCTGCTTATTCATGTAGTTGGGATTTGTTAAGATGTTTTAAACTTGTTGCAGGGGCATGACTTTCCCTCTAAAGGTGTTACTTTCAAGTCTCCCATTATCTTTCAAAAAGACTGAGTCACACTATTGCAAATCTAGGCTCATTTCTCTCATTCATATATGATTCCATGTTTATGACAAACTTATCTATATTACGCACTATTTTGTTCAAAGAAATATCAAGATCAAATTTTATGAGTTCCCATACATAATTGGAGCCACTTTTACCACTTACAGGAAACATGGATAAAAATTAGTCTTACATAGCTCCTTAGATAGGATTTCAGGTTCAGTTTTTAGCTAAGGCATGTTCTCAATTTCAACATATTGAGTCACCTCTGATTAAGCTGCAGGGTGTTTGCACAAAACAGAGCGACTTCCAAATGGAATTTCCTGTCAAAAATAGGTACTGGGCGTACCAGCTACAGGATACTAGCTAAAATGTGAGGGAGAAGGAAACGTAGATTCACCAGAATGGTACCAACCAAAATGGGTTAAATTGTGAGGACTGGTTCTTGAATACAGAATATTAAGAGGTCAACTAATTGAAATGCTTAATATGATTCAAAGACTATTGAATAGGGTAAAAATAAATATCCTCTGGTGGGAAAGTTCAGAACAATGGGGCATAGCCTTAAAATTAGAGCTAGGTCCTTCAGAGGTGATATTATGAAAGCACTTCTTCATACAAAGATTTATAGTAATCTGGAAGTTGATGGGCGAGATTAAGTAAAGATTTTAAAACTGAGTTGATAGGTTTTGGTAAGGAAGGGTATTAAGGTTTATGGAACAGGGCAGGTAGATGGAGTTAAGATAGAGATATTCCTTGATCAAACTGAATGGAAGAACAGACTCGAGAAGCTGAATAGCTAATTCCTGTTCTTACACTTATTCAGATTATGAACATGTAGATGAAGCAGTATAAAACTCTGAAGGAGGAAATTTTCCAGAAAACCATATTTGTATCATTAAACATATTTTTATTGGACTAATTGGCACCACTCATAATGGGCCAACAATGCAGAGGGGCACCCCCGGATGGATATTCGATCGGGTCTCCCCCTGCACAGCTGAGAGACTCACGAATTTCAGAAACTACGGAAGATCCCTAATCTGCCTAGCAACAGCGCATAGCTGCATTTTAAACTGGCCAAGGAAGATCAAGATCCCTATGAAACGAGACAGAGAGTGGGTTATCAAAACCAAGCTATCACTGAAATATTACCAATTCGGCCAAGGCAGACATAAAAATCTGATAAACTAAGAGATAAGGATAAAAGGTTAAGAATGAAATACCCCAGACACCCAACAGGACAGGAGGACATTAACACTCAATCTCACAAGCAGGAAACACAGACACGGAACAATAGGACCAATTTAAATAAGAGGACACATAGAGATAGTAATGGGAAACGCATTTAGACACCGGGGCAGGACCAAGTAATCCCATTAACACGAACACACACCATACAAATGCTAATCCATGAAACTTCCTAGGGACTTTTGAAACTGACAGACCACTTTATACATTGTGTAAAAAAAGGCATAATCAAATGTTCCCGCGCGAATTTTGGATCCCTATAAAGATCCAGAGCTGATGTGATTTAATTGAGATCAACGTGGCCAAGCCACTGTTTCTGAGCTGGCTACGGGGGTCTCCCTAGGATCCTAGTAAATTGTACAATAAAGACACGCTTTGAACCTTGATTTGCGACTCGGCTTCTATTCTGTGCTGGTAAGGGATTTTTCCCTACAACAAAATGGCGTAGTCACAGCAGGATTTGATATCTGACTTCTGACTGATAACCACAGTTTGAAAGTCGGGATCAAATTAAACGAATCTGATACAAATCCAGAACAGTCAGAGGCGAGTGCAGGTCTCCGTTCAAAGTGAGGTACCTTTAAGGGTTAGGGTTTGTCTGTTTTGAGTATTGTTGTCTTGTAGAACTGTATAATCTTGCCTAAGTTTTAAATTGAAACAGAAGTCCGCACTAAAGAGGTACAGGTCAGAACAACCGCGTGGAAGAAGGTAAGTAACTGTTAACTTTAATAGGAGTAAAAGACCAAAGGTAAAGATAACAGGTTTTGGGCTATTTGATAACAAAGAATTAAGACTAATATAAAGATAAGTACCGCATGCAGAACTAATTGGTGTAACTAACCCAGGATTGTAAATGAAACCGCTGTCTGTGCCAAGGCAATAGGACAAGGGAGTGCTTGACTCAAGGTGCCCTACCCTAAACTGGACGTTAAGAGGAGAAATCTCCCACGCTAAGGTTGGGTTTTGAAGCGGGCGCTAAGAGAGACAGGCACTCAGGGTGCAAGGCACGGACAGTGTAAATCGGGTAACAACACTGACTCTGAAGGGACGAACAACCTCAGAGTCGATACAGTTACTAACTATAACAGGGGCTTTGATAACAGAGTACAGGTGTGTAAGTGTTGAGGAAAAGTGGACCCGATCCATCCTGACCAAGAGACACGACGACGGAGGATCCATTAGGGACCCGGGCGGAGTTTGATAACCTTGTTCGTCTGTAGGGAACACCACAGCCCATAGCAGGATACCCGGTTTTGGGGGGTAACGGATCAACCCTGCTAGTGGGGGTGGTGGCCGAGCGGGAGGCGTTGTACTTAGAGGGGCTGGGAACAGGGGCGGACAAACCCACTAAACAACCAGCACACATCCCAATAAGACAACACAAAATAGTCCAAGCGTGAGGTGTCAGGAATAGTTGGGGGAGCCCAGGGGAAAGAGACCCACTGGAACCTCACTACGAGAACCTACAGCAATACAGACGGTGCTGGGGCAGTATCAGTGACAGGAGATAAGGGAGAGAGTTGAGGCACTTTTACTGTAGCAGCCAGCATACGGGGGTTGCAGGACTGCTAGACAGAAAAATGGCAGACCACGTTGTTAAGGGAGAAACTGCAGTAGCTCTCATTTTGAAGTATCTGTTAGCCAGAGAAGCGATTGTTGCAAAGATGAAACGGAACGGGTGGAACGCATCACAAACTTTAGAAGATCAAAGAAAGTGGGTAGACGGAGTTAAACGGGACAAAACAAAAGTAATGGGAGTAATATTAGTGACCCAGTTAGCTGGACTAATTGAGGAAGTAAATGCCTCTATGGAGGAGAGACACAAAGAGACAGAGCAAATTAAAGTATTACAGGAGAGAGTGAGGGAATTAGAATACAGAAACCACACTGCGGAGATAACGCAGAGATCAGAGGAAACGGACCCTCGGCGCCCATACGAGTCAGTGCAGAAACATACAGCCACTCCAGCATCAGAAGAAAACGTAGAAAATTATAATCTAGCGCCAGTCACGAGAGGAGGGACGTTAGCACAACCAAAGGCAACCTATAAGCCTTTTACGCCAGGGGAAAGGCAGCAGATGGATAGGAGAGATCTTAGTTTTTGTATTTCAGTGTGTTTGTGAGATCTGGTAGCTTGTCGAATGTAGGTGGTTGTTGTAGTAATTAGATTGAGAGCAGGGAGCTCTTTGTTCCTGTGGAATGTTTGCTACAGGCAGTAGGTGCAGTACATTGCACCTTGGTTTAGCCTCAGGGGGGCTGGGAGAGTGTTAAAACTGTAAAGATTCAAGTGATAGGATTTCTTGAATTTACTTCTGCTTTGAGTCAATTACAGTTTGGAAAAAAGAAGAATAAAAGCGATTGTCTTAATCAATGTTCAGTATTCTCTTTGAATGTTTTACACTCATCCCAGTCTGAAATGATAAGTTTGAATGAAAAAGGATGTACTGTGGAATGACTTTTGGAAGCTTCCATGTGTGTATGTGTGTGTGTGTTTAAACAAAGTGGTTGCGTGGATGCTTTGTTGTTGTTTGTTTTAATGTTAAGAAAGGATTTAAACCTTGGAAGGAAGCATGTGCTCTTTCCTTTGTCTTGAAGTAGAAATTATAAGAGTTAGTTGAGGAGTTAAGAGAAGAAAATAAGTTATTTTGTGGAAAGGTAGAAAAGCAGGAACAAAAGACTGAGGTCTATGAATTAGTTTAAAGTATATCAAGTCAGTGAAATACAGTATTAATCGCAGAATATCGCGATTTGCGAACGTCAGATAGTTTAGTATTCTGAACTAGTTAAAATTATGTACTGCCGTCAGAATTTCATGAGCCATCAAGGTTCAAGGTTTGCCAAATATAAAAGCACTGCAAAGCTTAAAACCTAGCCAGTTAAGAAACCAAAATGTTCCTAATCAAATAACTGGTATGTATTGTACCTGCTTTGATTTTGATTCGGCGCCTGTTACTTTTCCTAGAGTGCGGGGGTTTCGATCTGGAGCTCAGTTTAAAAATAGAAACGGCTTGAATTAAAAGGGTTTGGATATCACGGGTACGATGTGTAAAGTGGTATGATACAACTGCCGCTTGATTATTTTTATTATACAGTATAGCACTGCCATATAGACACAAGAATAACATCAAATCCTGAAAAGCCTTAACCAACTTTGTATGATATATTCATATACTATATTGGGCATTGATAAAGACATAATTATTTTGTGAAGTACTGTGGTGTAGCGCTTGCACGCAAACAAATGATCAAATTAGAGATAGTGTAAGAGTACTCATATAAAGATCGGAACTGTATGGCATGTGATTTTAATGGGAAAAGCGATGTCTTTTGATAAGACTACATACAAATGAATGGATGTATCCGACAATACATCCGAGACCTTAGCACCCAATTGAAGGGGATGCGCCGGTCCGTAATTTCTAATCAGGCACAGGTCGACGCAGAGGGGGACTCAGAAATATTACCAGAAGTCCCAAAAGCCGGGAGCCGGGTATTAACAAAAGTGCTTCCTGCAAAACCAGGATTTGCCCCAAGATGGCACGGACCTTACGAGGTCATTATTAGCGGAGATACCTGTGCCTGTATAGATATAAGGGGACAGGGGGTCTGGAAACACTGGACCCAATTAAAACTATATGAGGACAAATGAACTAAAAAATACCGTTTTGCTCATTCAACTTCCACAGGAACCAGGACTAGATCTACTATCAAGACGTCGGAACCAACTACTTTTAATTTAATTGCCTGTTTATTTTCTGTATATACTGTAATTGTAAAATACTGTTGAAAAAAAAGAGCGATATGGGAACAGGGACATATCTGATAATAACCCTGACCATTGTAAATACACTCCAACATATGGGGGTTAGGGGAGCAGAACCACCAATCATGGAAGGAAACCTATTCCTGAAAACACACATCCAGATCTATGGGAATAGGACCGCTTGTTACCCCTCAGCGCGATCAGTAAACTCCCTATTCATCGCAACACCAGGGTGGCTCCCACAAGAGTTATTCACTATTGACACATCGGGGGCACCCTGCAAAGAACATATTGGGTACTTTAAGCAAGGGATACAAGGAAGGTGTGTAGAGCTCACTGAGCCGGGAATTCTAAGGGGGACGGGACCCCAACCGGAGGAGACACATGGGAACTACCCACAATGTTTTAAGGGAGAGGGATGGGGGTGCGTGCATGCCTTTGTCCCTAAAAATGATTCGTGCGCTGAGGCACATTGTGCTCTCCAGGAGTGCCGGGTCTGGGAAGGACACTTCACTTGTGACTGCAAGCAACAAAAATGCATTGCAGTCACCGCGGGTAGGCAGCTTATGTGTGGCAAGTGCAACAGCACCCACGTAGGCTCAGCCTCAGGGACATATCCATTTGATTCTCACCAAGAGGTACAATCAAGTGGACAGTCCAGGGGGAGGGAAGGTTCCACAAGATGGGGCCATGCGGTCAAACGACCCCGGGGTAATGCATGTTATCGGGTTAAAGACGGGTACGTGTTTTTATTTAAAAATGTATATATGACGGCCACAGACAGGCCTCCAAGGTTCTTTTCCGTAGGGACAATCAGACCTCTCACGGTTCCATGCCCAAGCGAAGGGCATGTCCAGAAACGCATAGTGACCAGGGCCATCAGCGCAGAATTTTGCTCCGACTGGCAGGCCCCTGTCACACTAGGGTCTTCTTTAGGATATGGATTTCTGGGGACACTATCCCTGGGAGGCGCCGCAGGGGTGATCAGTGCCAGTAATAGGAACTTCTTCATATGTGGACTGACCATTTTAGGAAACAACACCCTACAAGCATTAGGCGCAATTGACCAAGAACTCGCAGAACTCAGACTATACACACAACAAACGAGATATGCGGTGGACTATCAGCTAGCCAGACAAGGGGGGGTATGCACCATCATCAAGGAAAAATGCATCACATACGTACACGACGAGACACTAAACATAACAGCAGCCATGTCCGGGATACAAAAGCAATTGGATAACTTTAAACAGGGGTTAACAGGGACTGATGGGTGGTTAGGATGGCTGTTTAACACAGTTTGGGGAGCATATATTATGAAGGGATTAATCCTAGTAGTAGCCATCCTGTTCACACTCTGCCTTGGCCTAACCTGTATTAAAGTGATATGTGCAAATATTACATCAAGAATGCTACCCACTGCCAGTATCCAGATGCAAGAACTTAACAACGACCCAGAAGAGGAGGAACAACGGCAAGGACAACAGCTGTACAAATCACTGTTCCTCTGAAGGTCGTCCATGGGGGGTCAGCCATGAATGGCACCCCCTGGACGAGAGGAGGGACTGAAGGAGGAAATTTTCCAGAAAACCATATTTGTATCATTAAACATATTTTTATTGGACTAATTGGCACCACTCATAATGGGCCAACAATGCAGAGGGGCACCCCCGGATGGATATTCGATCGGGTCTCCCCCTGCACAGCTGAGAGACTCACGAATTTCAGAAACTACGGAAGATCCCTAATCTGCCTAGCAACAGCGCATAGCTGCATTTTAAACTGGCCAAGGAAGATCAAGATCCCTATGAAACGAGACAGAGAGTGGGTTATCAAAACCAAGCTATCACTGAAATATTACCAATTCGGCCAAGGCAGACATAAAAATCTGATAAACTAAGAGATAAGGATAAAAGGTTAAGAATGAAATACCCCAGACACCCAACAGGACAGGAGGACATTAACACTCAATCTCACAAGCAGGAAACACAGACACGGAACAATAGGACCAATTTAAATAAGAGGACACATAGAGATAGTAATGGGAAACGCATTTAGACACCGGGGCAGGACCAAGTAATCCCATTAACACGAACACACACCATACAAATGCTAATCCATGAAACTTCCTAGGGACTTTTGAAACTGACAGACCACTTTATACATTGTGTAAAAAAAGGCATAATCAAATGTTCCCGCGCGAATTTTGGATCCCTATAAAGATCCAGAGCTGATGTGATTTAATTGAGATCAACGTGGCCAAGCCACTGTTTCTGAGCTGGCTACGGGGGTCTCCCTAGGATCCTAGTAAATTGTACAATAAAGACACGCTTTGAACCTTGATTTGCGACTCGGCTTCTATTCTGTGCTGGTAAGGGATTTTTCCCTACAACAACTCGAAGTGGTTACATGGGTCAAATGTCTTTCCCCTCATTCTTCCTCACTAATGTTCAAATTTGATTTCCTGAAAAGCAGGTAGCAACCATCCCCAACTCCAAGTTGTGCAGTTGGGACTAATGATACCATATGAAAGTAATGAAGGATAAGGCAAACATAAAATTATATTAAAACTTAAGCCGAAGGGTTGCAGACTTCTAGATGCCTCCATTTCCTAGAACAAATATCCTTCTATTATAGGAGAAATTACATATTAAATGCAGGAACTTATTCAATCTTATTCAAACACCACAGCAAGAAATGTCACCAATGTTTTTCTCTTTCTTAATGAGACAAAACATGTTTCTTCAAATTGATCACTATGTTGTATGGATGCACAAACCAAATGTACATACATCCCAAGTCATATACATATCAAGTAAGCACTAACTAGTGTTCACGCTTATCGCATAACAACTTGCATTTATCTGGTGAATTAAGGAACTTCTAAGGCATGTCACAGGAAGGCCATCAAAGAAAACCTCTCACAGTCACGAGGTCACATGACTAAAAATTTGCTCAAAGAATTAGGTTTTAAGGAGCATTTTAAAAGTAGGAAAGAAAAGTAGGGAGCGGACAAGTTCAGACAGGGAATTTCAAAGCTTAGGGCTTGGGCAGCTGAAGGCACAGATGTCCATGGTAGAGTGATGAAAATCAGACATGCAAGAGGCCAGAATTAGAAGAGTGTAGAGGTCTCAGAGGGTTGTAGGGGTGTCCAAATATAGTGATGGACAAAGCTATGGATGTTATTAAAAACATGCATGAAAATTTTAACGTTAAGATGTTACCGGACCAGGAGCCAGTAGATCAGCGAGCAAAGGAGCAATGGATGAAAAGGGTGTGTTCAGAATTAGTGTACGGGCAGCAGACACGGAGATTATTAGAGATTACAAAGATTATCTGAAAAAGTCAGAGTGTATGATCAGAAAGAACTACATATTGGCAAAATTGCTCTGGAACGATATTATATGAGGTATAATCATGCTATGGGCGACAAACACCTTGTTCCCACAAGTGGATCCAACCCACAGCCCTACGATTTATCAGGGATAGAGGGCGGAATTTTCCAGCCACGCTTGCTGCGAAACCAGAAAATCCCGCCCAAGGTTAACGGACCTTTCCATGGGTCGCCTGCCCGCTACAATTCCCGTGGCAGGTGGAACAGGAAAATTCACCCCTGGATTTTAGCATTTTAACAAGCACTCTTACAATGTGGCCTCCCACTTACATAATACATATTGGACACCTGTTTCTATCTATATGGTATACTTGATGGCAAGACATCTAATAATGAAAGAAATCTAAATTATACAAACTATGTAAAGCAAAAACAAAACTACCAGCCAGTCAGCATGAACATTTACAGGATTACAGTTTGCAGTCCAACATTAGCCTGCACTTCAAACAATTGCAATGTAATTAAAGAATAGTCCAAAGGTTGCCAAATACAAATAATAACCAGATGAGGTCTAAAATCATTGCTAAGCTGATTTATCACAGTTTACCTGAGCTTCTAAACTTCTCAGTACAATTTAAAAACAATTTGTTAACAAGTTGTTAACTACTTGCAGAAAATTCTTAAAGCTAAAACAAAATAAAGATGCTGCAGCAATGGTGAGAGAAGTCATACTTGCCCTGTGCTGTGAAAGACAGGGGAAAATTAGAATATGAAGATGCAAATAAGCAAAACCCAAAACAAGAAACAAATTAATTGACATTAAAAAGCAAATTGGAAGTGAAGGATAAAGGCGGCAGGAAGAGACAAGGACAAGGAGTAACAGTACAGTCTATAACATGTTCTAACATTTGTGTCCAAGTACAACTTTTGTTCACGGTCGAACACTCTCCTTAAGGCACTTGCATTCTTTTGATGAACCCTTGCATTATGCAAGAACCTGAACTTATGTATCGAGGGTCCTGTGCATCATACCAAGAACTGCCATGCAGGTCCATAACTTCCTGCTTCCCCAGTGTCACATTTAGAGGGTACCCCATTGATGTGCTGGGGAATCCCTCTAGGAAGTTCCTATGCAAGGCTTCACCCAGCAATTGCCCAGGAGTGCTAACTTCCCCTAGACAACTGCGCTGGGCGGGAACCAGCCAACAAAGCGATTTAAATTGCTAACTTCAGATGGTTCTGCCAGTTTTACCCTGATAGTTACTCCACAAGAGTTAGAAGAAAAATAAAATAATTTAAACACTGAGACCCAACCTTGCATACACGCATACATACCTCTGACTCAACCTTCCCCCACTGAACTTCTGTTAAATTGTCCCTCTAAACATCTCCTTTACAGCAGCTAGTGCCGTAAAAAGGGGGCGCTCCTTCCTTCTCTGTGCCCCGTTACTCCTTGCTTCGTGATTCCTGTCTCACCCAGCCTCAGTGAGGAAAGTTGGGTGAGACTGGGGCTTTGCAATTAGTGAGGGTATGTACATCAAGAGTGGCAATCTGCGGAGACTGCCTATCCAAGCAAGTTATGGGCCTTAGTGAATCACTCATCACTTGCAGATAGAAAATTTTAAACTGAAGGGACAAAAATATATCTCTTTCAGCTTTCAGGCTACATTAGATGTAGAGAACATAGTGTTGAAAATGCAAAGGAAAGAGGGAAGAGTTCATAGATACTGTAACATTGTAACATAAAAACAGGGCGGCACGGTAGCACAGTGGTTAGCACTGCTGCTTCACAGCTACAGGGTCCCGGGTTCGATTCCCGGCTCGGGTCACTGTCTGTGTGGAGTTTGCACATTCTCCTCGTGTCTGCGTGGGTTTCCTCCGGGTGCTCCGGTTTCCTCCCACAGTCCAAAGATGTGCGGGTTAGGTTGATTGGCCAGGTTAAAAATTGCCCCTTAGAGTCCTGGGATGTGTAGGTTAGAGGGATTAGCGGGTAAAAATGTGGGGGTAGGGCCTGGGTGGGATTGTGGTCGGTGCAGACTCGATGGGCTGAATGGCCTCCTTCTGCACTGTAGGGTTTCTATGATTCTATGATGATTCTATGAATCAACCAGGACAGGATGTGAACATTCGGCCCATTATACCTGTTCTGAGTCTTTGAAAAAGCTGTTCAATTAGGTACACTTAACTTCCACCCCATCCATCACAAATTTGTTTACCCGCCCAAATCTATTTATACATTCTATCTGTTTACCCACACAAACCTGTTTGTACACCCTTTCGCAGTTCACAATCCTGAAACTTCACTCAACTCCACATCCTTGTTGACCTCATGGGTGCCCAGCAATCCAGCATTGAATTCAAAATGCATGTACTCCTCATTTATAAATCTCTCCTTGACCTCTCCTCTCGCCCCACATATCTACTGATTTTTCTGCATTGGCCTCTGCTATATGTCCATCTTCAGTAACACAGACTTCTGATGTGTTGGTTCTGCACCCTTGATCACTCTCCATAAACCCTTTTATATGGCTTTTCCTTTCCTCATTTTCAAAATCCTCCTCAACACCTCTTTCAACATGATGTCAGATATCTTCCCCAATTCTATGGCAACAGAAAAATGGGCTTAGTCTAGGTGAAGAGTAGGCAGTGGCTAAAGCTGAGACCTATGCCTTGTATGTACAGCCCATATTCTCAAAGAAACCTTGGTTACTTGATGACACTGTTAAATAACCAGCTAACCTACTTCATTCATGGGAGCTGAAGGCCTGTCACTGGAGCCTGTGATTCTGCCCCCTGGTTCCTGCAAGACAAGCTCAAAGCTGTCATAAGCAAGTTAAATAAAGCCCTGTTCACATGGTAACTGAACAGGTCAACAACTTCAAACCTTTTCCAAATTGGCCACTGCGATTCAGCTCCTGCATTAGGCCCGACTGTGAACCCAGGGATCAGCTGTGAGAATAGCCTGGCAACCTGACTGAGGAGAGAGGTGGAGGAGCCAGATCACCAGCGCCTGGATTCCAGCTCATCCAGTTAACCAAGGGAAGAGATCCCATTTATTCTCTCCTTCAATCTCCCCCTGCTTGTCCACCTTGTCTTTCTTATGGCTGGAACCTTTCTAATTCAATCCAATATGAACCGTGTTTCACGAGATCTCACAGGAACTGAACTGCTGCAACAGCAGGAATTAACTGGACTGCAAAGTCAGGCTTCTGCAGCAAGTGATGAGGGAGGTAGAAGAACATTGGCTAGAATTGTGGGAGAGGGAGATCAGAGGTCTGGGGAAGGAGATGCTGTGTGTGGGATCCTGATACAGGTACCCATTATTTGCATATACTAATGGCCTAATGCCTGCTTCAAGGGTGGCTTCATCTCATTTGTCGTCATTTAACATGGTAGGTGGCATTTCCAATCTCTAGAAGACAGGTTAAAGGGTGATGAAATAAAGGTCTTTCAAATGCTGAAAGGGTTTGAGGCAGACTAAAACTATGGGTCATAAATATAAAGTTAGAAAATCCAGCAGGAAATATCCAAAGAATGTGGAATTATTGTTGCCATAAAGACTAGTTGAGGCAATAGCATAGATACATTTAAGGAAAGCTATAAATGCATGTGAATGAGCAAGTAATAGAAGGCTATTCTGATAGGGTTTAAATGATGAGGGATGGGAAGAGGCTGTACTGAGCATAAATGCTGGCAGAGGCCAGATGGCTCAAATACACTGTCTTCTGTGCTAAAGATTCAATGTAACTTTTGACATTGAATTATTAGAATTTTAGTGACCTGTTGCAGTGAAACCAATTAGTAAGACATAATTTTGACCCTTAACAATTTACATCTAGAAACATCAAATTGATGCAATTCCAAAGCTGAGGCAATGCATTGTGATCAGGGTAACTTTAATTTCCCACCATTTCATTTTCATATTTTGTATATGATGAATCTGAATAAAATAATACACTTGAGAAAAGTGCATTATGTCATTCCAGACCTCCAGCATGTCATGGAGAAAAACGAGTAAACCAAATGGACAGTGTGGATTGCACGTCTAATAATTGATATAGCATTTGCATGATGTCCAGAAAGCCTGACTTTACCACAGTTTAAGTTGAATTTGATAAAGCAGAGATAACAGATGATATAATATGACACATGCTGTCCAGTATTGTCAACCTAATACTATTTTAAAAAATCAATTTTGAATAGGTGCTCTGCTTAAATTAGTCAGATGTGCTCTGTGAAATCTTCCAAATTTCATTGCTGAAGTATCAAATGTGGATTTCTGCAGTTGCAAATCAATTTCTAACTGGGATAAAGTGCATCAGTTTTGGCATATGCCATATCAACAGATGCCAACAAGGTACCAATATGTAATGGAAGTACTCACTTTCAGGTCTATATATTTTTTTAAAAGAGCGAACATCATGTACCTGAGATTATATGCAAGCTGTTAGGTATGTACCAGCAAATTAACGCTGTGGGCAGCAGAATACTATTGATCCAACTACCCAATGCATCCAAACCCATCTCTTCAGTTTCTTTACTGTAATGCAGGAATTAAATGCCACATATCCTCTTTACTAACAGAAATTCCAACAGTTATTTTAAGACCGGCCAAGGCTTTCTACTCCACCACTCTGGCTGACAATTTGTCCCACAATTGTATCACACTTACCAAAAAAAATGTTTTTTAAAACAAACAGCATTAACTTTAAATAACCCCTTTACACGTTAGTGACAATATATGAACAAAGACCTCCAAAGTACATACTGTGACTTTATCAACAATCACCAGTAAACTGTTGCTATAAAATACTACTAATCAATATGTTTTAACAAGTTAACTCAAAGTTGTCTCTCTTTCCAGGACTTCATTTTGAACCTCTCCAATCAGGTTTCCACCTGTCACAGCACTGAATCGGCACTTACCAAAGATAAACAATGACATCATTTGTGACTATGGTGATGATTTTATCCTTTCTCATCCTTTTGTCCCATCTGCATCTCTTGGCCATGCCATCCTTTAATTCTTCAGCTAAGTGGAATTGCCCTCATATGGGTTTTAATCTCATCTGTTCAGTCATAGCCAGAGATTCTCCTGTTATGACAAGTCTTCCCATCAATACCTTTGGGGAGCCACAAAAAAATTATCTTTGGCCCCTTCCTCTTTCTCATCAACATCATCTGAAAACTCGTCAAGTACGTTGATGGTACCCAGCTGCTCGCTCCATTAGCCCTGGGGCATCAGGCTGTTGGTCCGACATCCAGTATTGGATGAAAAAACATTTCCTCCCAGTAAATATTCAGTGGGCTGAAGCTATTGGGTGGGATTTTGAGCCCACACTCTCCTTGGGTGGGACTGCCGGCGCAGGCGCAAAATCCAGAGAGAATCGGGAAACGTGATTCTCTCCTGAGAGATTCTGTTTCCCAATTTTCCCCATCCCTCACCAGTGATGTAACAAGGTTCATTCCCATAATGGGTGGAAAACCCATTAAAACAGATTTAATAAACTTTCATATGATTAACAGGCCCCCCAACCACATGATCCTCCCTCACTAAATATTCATACCTCACCGACATGATGTGATGTCGGCGAGGTTTACAAAATGTTTGGCCAAATGAAAAACTGTTGAAGGACGCAGAAGAAAGTCCAAAGATGTGCGGGTTAGGTTGATGGCCATACTAAAATTGCCCCTTAGTGTCCTGAGATGCGTAGGTTAGAGGGATTAGCGGGTAAATCTGTAGGGATATGGGGGTAGGGCCTGGGTAGGATTGTGGTCGGTGCAGACTCGATGGGCCAAATGGCCTCTTTCTGCACTGTAGGGTTTCTATGATCTTCTATGATCTATAGCCCCTGGAGGAGAGGGACATGGCTGGCCACTGCCCCTGGGACAGGCTGGCATTGCCAGGTTGGCCCTCCTGGGCCTCTGTAAACAGTTTTTATCTAGGAACAGAATTTGTGCCAGCAAATCTAAAGCATCTTCCTATCTGATTTCTTTTGTTCTGAGGGAACATCACTCCTCTTGGCTGAGATCAGGAAATCAATGTGTGGGCAGTCATGGGCACAAATCCAATTTCAAGCTTGCAGTAGCATCAATGTCAGGTACATCAGGTTATTCACAAACAAAACCTATACTTCCACAGTACAGGCCTTTGAAAGTCTGAAGTGCTGCTTCATTTTCATCACTTTGTACCCCAATGTAATATTTTTCACAGTAAGCAATTGGGGATCAATTATAACACCAGCTTCTGGTGCCTAAATCAAGCATGTTTCCAATTATACCAGAAGACAAATTCTTCAGTTCAGGCTTTTTGGACTGTCTCCATCAAAAGTTTCTAATCATGCATGATCATCCCAAAGTACATATTGCAATACAATGATGTGAATCACTGCACATTAACTGTTGGGCATGCAAATATGAACCACAATAAATTTGAAATTACACTACAATCACATGTTCATCAAGCGAGTCAAAAACAGATACATGTCAGTTTCTGTGCCGCATTTGTATGAAAATTTTACTGCACTTTCGGGACCTGTTTCAAACTCATTTCCGTTTCCAATATCCAAAATAAACAGATTTAACTGGTTCATGGTAATCATGCTGCTTAAGTATGGCATCTTCAAAGATTAAGCATGCTCAAAAATATTGTAGTTTACAGGTTGCCCACATCCATGGAGAAGACCTGAAGAACTTGAAAAAATATACTCAAAAATTAAATGTTATTTATCATATCTAATCACTTGTTGTTTTGGAGTTGCTTAACATGATGGCCTGCAGCCATGGTACACCAATAGTAAAGGCCTTGAATATTTAAGCAAATGAATGAGGTGCTAAGCAAGCAGACGGCTTCATCCTGGATGGTGCTCAGCTTTTTGAATGTTGCTGCAGCTGCACAAATCCAGGCAACTGGACAGTATCCCATCACATGCATGGCAGAAAGGTGTACCTACAGGGGAGAGGCTTTGAGGAGCTACTTACCTCAAGGGTACTCAGGCTCTGACTTGTTCTAGTGATTACAGCATTTACATGGCTAGTCCAGTTGAGTTTCTGGCCAACGATTACCTAAGAATATTAATAGTGGGAGGTTGCTGCCATGGTAATGCTGGTCAGTGTTAAGAAAAGGTGGTTAAGCTGTCTCTTGTTGGAAATGGTCATTATCTGGTACCTGTGGGGGAATTACTTGTTTCTTGCCATTTATCAGCTCAAGGTTGGATGTTTTCCAGGTCTTGCTGCATGCCAATAATGACTGCTTCATTAGCTGAGGAAATGTGAATGGAGCTGAACACTGCATTCAAACGTTAGTTGACCCACTCCTAGCCTTATGATAGAGGTAAGGCCATTGACGAAGCACAAAGATATTTGGCTTAAGATGCTGCTCTGCAGTGATATACCGGTTTGAGATAATTGGCCTTTTACAACTACAACCATCTTCTTTCGTTTTAAGTGTCAAAGACAGTGGTACTCAGTTTACCTCTGGAATTTAGGCCTTGTGTCTATGTTTGGATTAAGACTGTAATGGGGGGGGGGGGGGGGGGGGGGGGAAGAGGTATCCTACATTTATTCAATAAAGCCATTGTAAAACCTTACCATCTCCTTTAATATGTTCCACATTAATGGATTTTTAAAAAAATAGGTTGTTGATTCAGGGGAGCCATGATATTATCTGGTTTTCATGGACACTGCAAATCCTAATACCTGACAAATTTATACTTGCAACAAACATTATAATGTCTTGACTGATGAAGCAATCTTGATGCATATCAATTGTTCTGTTAGGGTTATTTATGAATCTAAACAATCTCTGACTGCATCTCACTCATTCTTCCTCCAAAACACTATTATCTTTAACTCATGAGTAAGTCATCCTTACAGTACCTCCATGTGATATTATCAACTTATGCTGCGAACTGAACTGAAATTACCCAAATTTGTTTCAGACAGTCTTAAGGCAACGAAGAAGAAACTCATTCCATCAGTATGGGCTGTTTCAATTCCACCTCCAAGAGGTAAAAGGGCAATTGCTTGCTAGACGTTTATAATTTAGTGTCTTATAATACTAGAGGTGTATTCAACAATCTAAAATAATAGGTCCCCTAAAAAAAGATTGCCCATGGAAAAGATCATCCCAGTCAGAAGAAATTGATATTTTCACACTAAGTGCGACATGCTATTTCTATAACCATTAAGTTCAACCACAAAGCAATTGAGTTTTGGATTCAATGACTATAATCACTGGTAGCTCCTCGAGTTGTACAAGTATACCACATTATTTATACAACGAAAGCTGCTGAGCAAGGCAAACGCTTAATAATATTCACTCTCTTAGAACATATAACATCACAGCGCAGTACAGGCCCTTCGGCCCTCGATGTTGCGCCGACCAGTGAAACCAATCTAAAGCCCCTCTAACCTACACTATTCCAATATCATCCATATGTTTATCCAATAACCATTTGAATGCTCTTAACGTTGATGAGTCCACTACAGCTGCAGGCAGGGCATTCCACGCCCTTACTACTCTCGGAGGAAAGAACCTACCTCTAACATCTGTCCTATATGTCTCACCCCTCAATTTAAAGCTATGTCCCCTCGTGTTAGCCACCACCATCCGAGGAAAAAGGCTCTCACTATCCACCTTATCTAATCCTCTGATCATCTTGTATGCCTCTATTAAGTCACCTCTTAACCTTCTTCTCTCTAATGAAAACAACCTCAAGCCCCTCAGTCTTTCCTCATACGATTTTCCCACCATACCAGGCAACATCCTGGTAAATCTCCTCTGCACCCTTTTCAACACTTCTACATCCTTCCAGAACTGTACACAATACTCCAAGTGCGGCCGCACCAGAGTTTTGTACAGTTGCAGCATGACCTGGCTCCGAAACTCAATCCCTCTACCAATAAAAGCTAACACACTGTACGCCTTCTTAACAACCCTATCAACCTGGGTGCCAACTTTCAGGGATCTATGCACATGGACACCCAGATCCCTCTGTTCATCCACACTACCAAATATCTTACCATTAGCCCAATACTCTGTATTCCTGTTACTCCTTCCAAAGTGAATCACTTCACACTTTTCCGCATTAAACTTCATTTACCACCTCTCAGCCCAGCTCTGCAGCTTATCTATGTCCCTCTGTAACCTGCCACTTCCCTCCGCACTGTCTACAACTCCACCGACTTTAGTGTCATCCGCAAATTTACTAATCCATCCTTCTACGCCCTCATCCAGGTCATTAATAAAAATGACAAACAGCAGTGGCCCCAAAACAGATCCTTGCGGTACACCAATAGTAACTGAACTCCAGGATGAATATTTCCCATCAACCACCACCCTCTGTTTTCTTACAGCTAGCCAATTCCTGATCCAAACCACTAAATCACCCTCAATCCCATGTGTCCGTATTTTCTGCAAAAGCTTACCATGGGGAACCTTATCAAACGCTTTGCTGAAATCCATATACCGCTTTACCCTCATCCACCTCTTTGGTCACCTTCTCAAAGAACTCAATAAGGTTTGTGAGGCACGACCTACCCTTCACAAAACCATGCTGACTATCCCTAATCAAATTATTCCTTTCCAGGTGATTATAAATCCTATCTCTTATAATCCTTTCCAATACTTTGCCCACAACAGAAGTAAGGCTCACCGGTCTATAATTACCAGGGTTGTCCCTACTCCCCTTTTTGAACAAGGGGACAACATTTGCTATCCTCCAGTCTTCTGGCACTGTTCCTGTAGACAATGACGACCCAAAGATCAAAGCCAAAGGCTCTGCAATCCCCTCTCTAGCCTCCCAGAGAATCCATGTTCCATCATTTTTTGTTATGTTTGATAAAGGATATCATATTCATAACTTTTAAAATACAAACTTTATTCAATGTGAAATCTTTTGAATTGACTTTTCTTTTAAAATGGACAAATATGTGCTACAAAAGATGGCTGCCACAGGTCAGATGACATAGCCTGCCTATTTAAGGACTGATACACTGTCTCACCAGGACAAAGGTGAAAAGGTGTTAACTACACATATACTAAAGACCATAAAAAGACATTCCGGAATCGAATGAGTCTTGTGAAAGAAAGAAGAAAGTTAATTGCCCCAACTCAAGATGGGTGTCTCCAATGAGTGAAATAGTATTCTAGGAATAAAGCAGGATATGGCTCAATCTAACACCACCATATTTGGTAAAGGAACCACAATTGTGAGAAGTCATATGGTGGAGGCAGCCATGGTTGTCCCTTTTAATCTTGAAATACTATCTGCAGAAAGAGAGAGATAGAGAAAAGGCTAACATTTATGCCCGAAAAAGATCTGAAAACTACAACATCATAATTTCTCCAAGCCTGTTCCATTTTGGGTCCCCAGAAACAGCAAACTGACTTCCTGGTAATGAAACTACCAAAAGCTGACTTTGTGACCTTCAGAAAGTCCTGCAAACAACCGTAGCATATGACTTTAGCTGTTGAATTCACTGAAACTGCACTTCAAGAGTGAAGACATTCTATGAAGACCTATAATGTACTGTCTCCAAAACCTATAATGTACTGTCTCCTTGTAAAATATGAGAAATTCCTTTTTATAGCTTGTACAAGTGCACTATTTTTTCAATTGTACTTTCCTTGAGTGCATGTGTGTGTGTGTGAGATTGAGAGAGTGGGGGCATCATCGAAAAATCAAACCTGTATTTCATTGTTATAGTGTCACAAGACTCCTGATACTGAGTGATTTTTAATTCTGAACGCTCACTGCATGGAAAAGAAATTGCATCTGACCATCGACTATAGGGTCCAATGCTTGTCATGTCTAAAATTTGTGGACTGACAGGACATATCACCTGAATTACCACATGATCACATAAAAGATGGTTAAATAATACAAGAACTGAATTCATTGTAATGCCATAATTAATGCACAAATCAACATGTTCAGAGGATATGGGGATATACCATGAATTGTGAACAAATCTACAGGTCAATTTACATCACTCCACTATTTGCTTTGCCTCCCTGTTCTTTCTAAGACATTACTGGATTTGTACATTAATTGGCTATTAAACTCACCCCAGAAAGTTAGATCTGCCAACTAAGAACACAAGTAGCCTTTTAGCAATATGATCATTGTTAATGCAATACTGATCAATCTCTCTAGCACAGAAATAAAATAATTTAAAGTGGTCAGTCTAATTCTTGTATGTAGTCAATTGTCGTTGGTGATTGAAGTTTTTTAAAAATCTTATTTTCCTGTATTTTTTCTCTCCCAAACTAATGGCTCTTTCTCTTTCCTTATTATATTTCCTAAACCTGAATCCAAACTAATTCACCCTTTCTTCTGTCCTTCCCGTTTATTTCTTAATCCTTAAATCTCATTGATTAATGAGACAGATTGTTTGTCTCATTGTTTAATCGGGTCCCAGATGCCCAGTTGCCCTTGCCACACCATTATCTGCTCATACTGCCAGAGAAAATAAATAGAGCTGAAGAGTACAGAAAAAAGACCAACTAAATAGCATGCACTGTGAGATGCTTGTTCCTGCAAAATTTGGCCTATTAAGACATTATATTTCCAAGTGGGTTGATAATCTTAACTGCTTACTCAAAACCATTCATTATAGACATTTCAGTACTAACTAATATGGGCACAAGTAGTTCTGTGGATATGCAATATAATGGAAAACCACAACACTATACCGAGCAGTAGCTCAAAAAGAGCTTTCATTCTGAGATTGTAGCTAACATGTAATTGGTGCCTGCAGTCTATTTCAGTAGCAGTTTCTTCAAATAATTTGGAAATGCTTGCTCTCAGTTCAAGGTTCATTCAAAACTTTTCACTAACCTCTCCCTATTTGTAAAGCCTTTTTTTTCTAGATGTGGACTAGAAACAATCTTAATTAACTGCGTCTCCCCAACTGCAGACATTACAAGAAGCTGAACAGCTCATAGAATTATTGCCTACAGGAAAAGCCTCTATTCAAAACGTCTGACTTGACTTTGACACAAGCAGTTCCCTACAAACCCACAAAAACATTCAGCATCTTAGTCAGGATAGATTTTCCCAGCACTATTATACCCATTAGCCTCACCTCATTGCAGTATATTAGCAACTTCTCAGCGATGACTTCAGCAGAGAATAAAGAAGAACATCAAAAGCAGTTTGACGACAAATTTCACATTATATAACAGGATTATCACCAGATCCAATATTACACTAAAAGAACTGGTTATTTTCCTCAAATTCTCCAAATGCAAACTAATCCCCAGTGGAACAGTTCACCCAGAACTTCTGTAGACAATAAATGAAGTCCTTCATAGCATCAGGAAACATTAATACACAAGGAATTGCAACCTGGACAATCACTACCAATGGAAATCGATCTCAGAACTGCATCAGGTTAAGAGGACCAGCACAAAATCTTACACCCTCTGTGTCCCATTCCTTTACAAGGGCCAAACATTTTACCCAACAGAAGAGTGCTGGACGAACTGAAGAAAAGGTACATATTAAAGTACATTGTGGCACAATGATACTGCCAGGCCTTCCGCACAGGTATTCCTGGACAATGTTGAAATCTCACCATTTCCTAAACCAAATACCAGGTATACTTGGTCTACCTTCAGCAGGATGAAGAGTTCCTATTACTGCAGGCTGGAACACCAATGCACCTCTTTCAAATAGGTCACAAGCTAACACATCCCTCAAAAATATAAGCAAAGCAGAGAGACACTGGGTCAACTGAAACTAGTCATGCACAGCCATGCAAAAACAAAATCCTACATATATTGGAAATCAGAAATATTAGCGGAACACTCATCATCAGCTAGCAGTATTAGTCAAAAGGTAATCGATGTGAAATATTAACTCAGCTTCTAGGCCTGCCAGATACTTTCAGCATTTTGTGCTTTTATTTGACGCACAGCCATGGTTGGAGCTCATGGAATAATCAGAGATGTGGACCTCCAAACCTCAACCCTCCCCAGCTCCTGCAGCTTTACAGATTCTGGGACTGCTCAATGAACAGTCGATTCCATGTACCTCACCTTTTTCTGAAAATCCAATGAAGGCCACCTAATATATAAACCCAATTCAAGCCCTCTGAATCAGGGAGTTTGGAGTTCAAAATCCACAACATAATCTGTGTACATAATCCATGATAACATGTCAGTTGAGTACTCCAATGGTGCTAGAACAAAGAACATAGAACAGTACAGCACAGGAACAGGCCCTTCGGCCCACGATGTTGTGTCGAACATAACGCCAAATTAAACAAATGCCTTCTGCCTGCCCTTAGTCCATATACCTCCATTCCTTGCATATTCATGTGCTTATCTAAAAGCCTCTTAAACACCGCTATCGTATCTGCCCACAGCGCCATCCCTGACAGCGCATTCCAGACACCTACCAGTCTGTGTGTAAAAAACTTACTCCTCACATTTCCTTTGACCTTTCCCCTCTCACCTTAAGTGCATACTCCCAAGTATCAGACATTTCAACTCTGGGAAAAAGATTCTGACTGTCAATCCTATCTATGTCTCTCATAATTTTATAGACATCTATCAGGTCTCCCCTCAGCTTCCACCGCTCCAGAGAAAACAACCCTAGTATGTCCAGCCTCTCCTTATAGCTCATACCCTCTAATCCAGGCAGCATTCTGGTAAACCTCTTCTGCACTCTCTCCAAAGCCTCCACACCTTTCCTGTAATGTTGCAACCAAAACTGAATGCTATACTCACAGTTGCTCTAACCAAAGTTTTATAAAGCTGCAATATGACATTCTGACTTTTGTATTCAATGCCCAGACCAATAAAGGCAAGCATGCCATAAGCCTTCCTTACCCTGCGTTTATTTTTATTTACTCTTGGGTTGGGCTGCTGGGCTGCATTCATTGTTTGTCCCTCAATGCCTGAGAGATGGCAAACCTTTTGTACAGTAAGAAGTTTAACAACACCAGGTTAAAGTCCAACAGGTTTATTTGGTAGCAAAAGCCACACAAGCTTTCGAAGCTCTAAGCCCCTTCTTCAGGTGAGTGGGAATTCTGTTCACAAACAGAGTTTATAAAGACACAGACTCAATTTACATGAATAATGGTTGGAATGCGAATACTTACAACTAATCAAGTCTTTAAGAAACAAAACAATGGGAGTGGAGAGAGCATCAAGACAGGCTAAAAAGATGTGTATTGTCTCCAGACAAGACAGCCAGTGAAACTCTGCAGGTCCACGCGTGGACCTGCAGAGTTTCACTGGCTGTCTTGTCTGGAGACAATACACATCTTTTTAGCCTGTCTTGATGCTCTCTCCACTCCCATTGTTTTGTTTCTTAAAGACTTGATTAGTTGTAAGTATTCGCATTCCAACCATTATTCATGTAAATTGAGTCTGTGTCTTTATAAACTCTGTTTGTGAACAGAATTCCCACTCACCTGAAGAAGGGGCTTAGAGCTTCGAAAGCTTGTGTGGCTTTTGCTACCAAATAAACCTGTTGGACTTTAACCTGGTGTTGTTAAACTTCTTACTGTGTTTACCCCAGTCCAACGCCGGCATCTCCACATCAAACCTTTTGTACAGCAGGTGGTCCCATTCATCAGAGAGCATTCTGAGTCAACCACAGAAGTTGAACTAGTTACATATGATAGCTTCACTTTCTTGAAGGACATCAGTAAACCAATTGGGGTTTTATGAGAAATACAAAGTTGATAAATTCAATTTGCCAACATGCTGATGATAAAATATAAACTCTCAACTTCTGGCCAGCCCAATATCAGAACCATTATTATATTATTGCATAGTTGGAGGTGCTGTCTTTCAAATGAGATGCTGCACTGAAGTCATAACTGACTTTTTCAGTCAATTAAAAAGATTGCATCCTTTCTCAGGGCCCTCCCTCAACCAACACAATCAAATACAGACCCTGGGCACTCACGTGGATTTTGCGAGGCACAAGCTACACCATGATTAACCACAAAAACAACAGTGACCAGAGTAATCAATTGGCGGTGAAACACTTCGAAAGCTTACTAAGATGTGAAAGCACTAGCCACATGCAAGTTCCTTTCTTCTCATGTTAGTTTACTGGCAATGAGACCTCCTTACATGCAGATTGGTTTATCTGCCTACATAACAGTAGACAAATATATAATTGGCTATTTTAATGACATGCTACCAAAAGATTTCACTATCTTTTTTCATACCAAGACAAGGCGTCAGAGCAAGCATCATTGGTCAACATATAGGTACTCACTTCTTCAAATAACAACATGCTGCTACATAGCATCCTTAACACAGCAAAATATCCCAAGGCGCTTCGCAGGAGTTACTACTGGACAAAATCTCATAGCAAGCCACATAAGGAGATATTAGAGCAGATGACCAAAAAGCTTAATCAAGGCAGTAAGTTTCCTGGAGGTTCTTAAAGGAGCATACAGATGAACAGAGGTTTAGGGAGAAAATGCACGGCCACTAATGGTAGATGATTAAAATCAGGAATTCAAGAGATCAACATTGGCCACGCACAGGGATCTTGAAGTGGAGAAGGCTAAGGAAATTAGGAGAGATTTGAAAACAAGGATGAAAGTTTTAAAATCTTTGCATTACTAGGTGGGCAGAAAATGCAAGAACGGGGTGACTTGGTGGGGATGAATTTTGAATGAGCTCAAAATTATGTCAGATAAATGGGAGAGCACTGAAATAATAATATCTAGAGGTAAATAAAGTAGGGATGGACAGATGAGCTAAGATGGCAGTGTCAGGAAATGTTATGAAAGTGAAAATAAATAGTCTTCCTGACAGCGTAGGTATTTGATCAGAAACTCATTTTAGGGTCAAATACGGCACCAAGGTTGGGATCAGTTTGGTTCAGCATCAGTTACCAGATGGGAGGGATGGATAGGAGTCAGTGGTAGCTAGGATATTTTCAAACAATAATGACAATTAATCACAGCTGCAAATTAAATGATTAAGAATGCAATTTTACAGTTATGCTGGCGTTGCTGTTGAGATGCTTCCACTCTGAAGCTATAAAAAAGTGATGGTATAGCTCCAGTCAAGTTTCAATATGATCCCAAAGCAAAGCATGATGGAATTCTGCCCAAAGGTAATCATCGCACTGTTTGGATCAGACATCGGAGTACAACTTGTGTGTGGTGTCAAACTGGAGTTCAGATACTGGTATTGTTCGGTGCAGTTCCTAGGGCACCCCACACCCCCTCCAACACTGCACAACGTGAGAACAGTCCCATGCTCAGGCTCATAACTGAAGTATAAAAGTACACTTAAATAGAAAACTCACTAGAATAGACACTGCACAATAATAACTGTCAGAACTCAGATACAATTGCAATAATACAATGACATGCAAAACTTCCAGGGAAATCACATTCAGAACCTTAAAGCATGCTAGTGCTATTTCCTTAAGATCCTGGAAAACTACCTATGTTAGCTGGTTCCTTACATTGTACAGCAATAGATCTTGCTCCCTTATCCTTGCAGCAGAATTAGAAGGCCCATAAAAAAAAGGATCTATGACTCAAAAGCCAAGATAAGGAAGCTCAAAAATGTTGTTGTCAGCACCAATACAAAAAGTGTCTGTAGATGCTGAACTATTTCACAGCTATACCTTTGAAGGTGTGCTCAAAATAAACCTATAACACATGCAAGCTACGAGAGTTAAAATGGTTCATCATACGTACAGTTTTCTATTCACATCACATGCTAATCTGAAAATTGGGGGCGTTGCACGAAAAGATTTGCTTTGAGCTTTCCTTTTTTTCACCTGTATAGTTTTACATTGAAATACAGGTTCCATGGAGTTTCTTGCTATCATCTGTTGTGAGGAAAGGATGCCCCGAGTGGAAAAAAAAATCAAGATTCTCCCTTGAAAACAAATGTGTTTTAACTTGAAGTTACTCATGATGGTCTGGCCTTTTCAATCTTGCCCCTCGCCTGAGGTGTGGTGACCCTCAGGTTAAATTACCACCAGTCAGCTCCCACCCTCAAAGAGGAGAGCAGCCTATGGTCATCTGGGACAATGGTGACTTTACCTTTACCAAGAATTCAGCATGTTCAAATAAGGCCTATGTCTATCCATTTAAAAAATGAAAAAGGCAAAATCCCACGGATGCTGGAATCCGAAACAAAAACAGAAAATGCTGGAGAAACTCAGCGGGTCTGACAGCATCTGTGGAGAGAGAATAGAGCCAACATTTCAAGTCTGGATGACCCTTCATCAGAGCTAAAAAATGATACACTCTTGTGCAAAACTAAATGAGGTTCAAAATGCAAATTCTGAGGGCTAACCAAAGTATACATTATTTCACTGAATACTACCTGTATTTTGTTAATTCTGCAACAATTATTCTAATTATAGATGACAGGTTTGTACTAATACCAAAGCTTGCAAATTACAAGAGAAATCCTGAAACTGCTCTGAGCAAACGACCTGAATGAAGCATTTACCTGTGTACTTCAACAATTTCCTTGCCTCTACCAGCTCTTAAACAATCCCTAACCCTGCAATTATTCCACCAACATTGAACAAGGAATGGTCCAAAGTGTACAACAAATTTTAGAAAACTATCATTTTCAAAAATAAAATTGGTATACCATTATTCAATTCAAAGATGCTTAGAAAACAGATACAATGATACAACACAGAGAGAACATGAAATAAACTAAATCTTTCTCCAGATAAAAAGCTCTCAACATTTATTTCGATCGTTGTTTAGAATAGAAACAAGCTGAGACAACTCTCTATATTCTTGTAAAACTTTGTCAGACTCAGTTTGGCAGGTACGTTGCAACAGATTTATGATCTGAGTCACTCCACGTGGGCTGGAGACAGGGTGCAGGAGGAGAAGATAGACAAGGGGTGATTGTATCAATTCCAAAGTACTTATTTTTTGTTAAAGTATACTCTGGAAAGTACTTCAAAACTTAAGAAACTGCAACACCAAAAAGACACAGGGTCAGAACTGATATCTTTCCAAATTACAGAACATGCGGTCCAAAACAATTTTTGTTTTGACTGTTCTGTTTGAGTTAATTTTTCAAAGAAAAAGAGGCACAAAACAAACATTTTCTTTCCCCCTCAAAAATTGCTGAGCACAAGCTTGTCATTGCAAGGCAGACAGGGTCACTTTATTGGAACCAAAATTGTCTCACAGAGAGAAATAGAAAATCACCAGAATATGATCAAACAAAAACCGTGAAAATGACAAAAAAATAAGAATTGACCAAAAGAGAAGGTAGAGAAAGGATTACATTTCTGCCTCACCATGAACATAGTTAAGGGGGTGGAGGGTTAATTTCTCTTCTCAATTTCCCCAATATTAGAGGGTGAATGGTGAAGATGATGAGGAGACAGTAGTTGGGGGAGACAGTCAAGGAGAGGGTTTAACATCAGAGTAGAGAGAGGAGGGAAGAGAAAGGCTAACCTTCCTGCCTCACCATGAACATATTTTTTTTGGGGGGGGGAGATTTCTCTTCTCAATTTCCTGAATATTAGAGAGTGAATATTGAAGATGATGAATGGACAGCGGTTTGGGGGAGATACTCATGGAGAGGGTTTTACAATCTGAATGGGGTGGGCAGGGAAGAGAAACATTCCTGTCTCAACATGAACATATTTAAGGGGGAGGGGGATGTTTTTCCATTTCCCCAATATTAGAGGGTGAATATTGAAGATGATGAGGGCACAACAGTTTGGTGGAGACACTTACAGAGGGAGGGTTTTACAATCTGGGGGGGGGGGGGGGGGGAGAGAAAGGCCATTCCTGTCTCAACATGAACATATTAGGGGGGGATTTCTCTTCTTAATCTCCCCAATATTAGAGGGTGACTATTGAAGATGATGAGGGGACAGCAGTTTGTAGGAGACACTGACAGAGAGATGGCTTCATAATAAGGGCAAGAGTTTTCACAAGTTGTGGCCAAGACAAAGGGGAGATGGAAGTGGAGGTGAGGGCCTGCCTGCTCCAGCCCCACTCCCGGGCCCCGGGGGCCAGAGCCCCCACTCCCGGGACAGAGGCTCCACCCGGTCCGGGGGGGACTTTGGGGCCAGCCTGAAACAAACTTGTTCCCCGGAGAGGGAGAGGCCGCCATGGGGATACCGGTTCTCACACACCCGGGAAAGGGAAGGTCTGACCGCAGCTCGGCGCCCTCAGTCCAGTCCACACCGCCAGCGGCCGCAGCCCCGCATTGTTCCAGAAACTTCCAGAGCCGCCGCGTGCCCCAACCGTCACCCGGAGCGGAGAGGCCGGCCCCGCGCGGCGGATCTCCCCCGGCGCCCGGGCCTCCCCACCTCCACCTACCCCTCCGAGCGCAAGGCCCCGCCGCCAACCTCGGCCTTTTCCGCTCCCTCCACGCCGCCATCTTCCCCTCGCCGCCGCCGCTTCCTTACCTCAGGCTGCTGTCCGCCTGAACGCCGCCGCGACCTTCATCCCATCAGCGCCGGGCCCCGAGGGCAGGGGGAGAGGGTCACAGGGACACACACAGGGGGGAGGAGGGGAGGCAACCCCGGCCACACAGACACCGGCCGCTCAATCCCGTTCCCCGCCCGGCTCTGAGAGGCAGCGCCACCCGGCTCACAGATCCACCCTCCCGGCTCCACTCACAACACGGACTCAGTGAGATCCCCACCGGTGATCACCCACTCACTGATCTCTCTCTCCCTCTTACTGATCTCTCTCCCTCTGACTGATCTCTCTCTCCCTGTTACTGATCTCTCTCTCTCCCTGTTACTGATCTCTCTCTCTCCCTGTTACTGATCTCTCTCCCTCCCTGTTACTGATCTCTCTCTCTCCCTGTGACTGATCTCTCTCTCCCTGTTACTGATCTCTCTCCCTCCCTGTTACTGATCTCTCTCTCCCTGTTACTGATCTCTCTCTCCCTGTGACTGATCTCTCTCTCCCTGTTACTGATCTCTCTCTCCCTGTTACTGATCACTCTCTCCCTGTTACTGATCTCTCTCTCCCTGTGACTGATCTCTCTCTCTCTCCGTGTTACTGATCTCTCTCTCTCCGTGTTACTGATCTCTCTCTCTCCCTGTTACTGATCACTCTCTTCCTGTTACTGATCTCTCTCTCTCCCTGTTACTGATCACTCTCTCCCTGTTACTGATCTCTCCCTCCCTGTTACTGATGTCTCTCCCTGTTACTGATCTCTCTCTCCCTGTTGCTGATCTCTATCTCCCTGTTACTGATCTCTCTCTCCCTGTTACTGATCTCTCTCTCCCTGTTACTGATCTCTCTCTCCCTGTTACTGATCTCTATCTCCCTGTTACTGATCTCTCTCTCCCTGCTACTGATCACTTTCTCCCTGTCACTGATCACTTTCTCCCTGTTACTGATCTATCTCTCCCTGTTATGATCTCTCTCCCTGTTATGATCTCTCTCTCCCTGTTATGATCTCTATCTCTCTGTTACTGATCTTTCTCTCCCTGTTACTGATCTGTGTCTCCTTGTTACTGATGTCTGTCACTCTCCCTGATACTGATCTGTCTCTCAATGCTACTGATCTCTCCCTGTTACTGGTCTGTGTCTCTTTGTTACTGATGTCTGTCTCTCTCCCTGCTACTGATCTCTCTCTCTCAATGCTACCCGGCTCACAGATCCACCCTCCCGGCTCCACTCACAACACGGACTCAGTGAGATCCCCACCGGTGATCACCCACTCACTGATCTCTCTCCCTGTTACTGATCTCTCTCTCCTTCTTACTGATCTCTCTCTCTCCCTGTTACTGATCTCTCTCCCTGTTACTGATCTCTCTCTCCGTGTTACTGATCTCTCTCTCTCCCTGTTACTGATCTCTCTCTCCCTGTTACTGATCACTTTCTCCCTGTTACTGATCTCTCTCTCCCTGTTACTGATCTCTCTCCCTGTTACTGATCTCTCTCTCTCCCTGTTACTGATCTCTCTCTCTCCCTGTTACTGATCTCTATCTCCCTGTTACTGATCTCTCACCCTGTTACTGACCTCTCCCTCCCTGTTACTGATGTCTCTCCCTGTTACTGATCTCTCTCTCCCTGTTGCTGATCTCTATCTCCCTGTTACTGATCTCTCTCTCCCTGTTACTGATCTCTCTCTCCCTGTTACTGATCTCTCTCTCCCTGTTACTGATCTCTATCTCCCTGTTACTGATCTCTCTCCCTTCCTGCTACTGATCACTTTCTCCCTGTCACTGATCACTTTCTCCCTGTTACTGATCTATCTCTCCCTGTTATGATCTCTCTCCCTGTTATGATCTCTCTCTCCCTGTTATGATCTCTATCTCTCTGTTACTGATCTTTCTCTCCCTGTTACTGATCTGTGTCTCCTTGTTACTGATGTCTGTCACTCTCCCTGATACTGATCTGTCTCTCAATGCTACTGATCTCTCTCTCCCTGTTACTGGTCTGTGTCTCTTTGTTACTGATGTCTGTCTCTCTCCCTGCTACTGATCTCTCTCTCTCAATGCCACCCGGCTCACAGATCCACCCTCCCGGCTCCACTCACAACACGGACTCAGTGAGATCCCCACCGGTGATCACCCACTCACTGATCTCTCTCCCTGTTACTGATCTCTCTCTCCCTCTTACTGATCTCTCTCTCTCTCCCTGTTACTGATCTCTCTCCCTGTTACTGATCTCTCCCTCCCTGTTACTGATGTCTCTCCCTGTTACTGATCTCTCTCTCCCTGTTGCTGATCTCTATCTCCCTGTTACTGATCTCTCTCTCCCTGTGACTGATCTCTCTCTCCCTGTTACTGATCTCTCTCTCCCTGTTACTGATCTCTATCTCCCTGTTACTGATCTCTCTCTCTTCCTGCTACTGATCACTTTCTCCCTGTCACTGATCACTTTCTCCCTGTTACTGATCTATCTCTCCCTGTTATGATCTCTCTCCCTGTCATGATCTCTCTCTCCCTGTTATGATCTCTATCTCTCTGTTACTGATCTCTCTCTCTCTGTTACTGATCTCTATCTCTCTGTTACTGATCTCTCTCTCCTTGTTACTGATCTCTCTTTCCCTGTTACTGGTCTCTGTGTGCTTGTACTGATCTCTCTTCCTGTTACTGATCTCCCCCGCTACTGATCTCTCTCTCCCTGCTACTGATCTCTCTCTCTCAATGCTACTGATCTCTCTCCCTGTTACTGATCTCTCTCTCTCTGCTGCTGATCTCTGTCTCTCAATGCTACTGATCTCTCTCCCTGTTACTGATCTCTCTCTCCCTGTTACTGATCTCTCTCTCTTTCTGTTACTGATCTCTCTCTCCTCGTTACTGATCTCTATCTCCCTGTTACTGATCTCTCCCTGTTACTGATCTTTCTCTCCCTGTTACTGATCTGTGTCTCCTTGTTACTGATGTCTGTCACTCTCCCTGATACTGATCTGTCTCTCAATGCTACTGATCTCTCTCTCCCTGTTACTGATCTCTCTCCCTGTTACTGATCTCTCTCTCCCTGTTACTGGTCTGTGTCTCCTTGTTACTGATGTCTGTCTCTCTCCCTGCTACTGATCTCTCTCTCTCAATACTACTGATCTCTATCTCCCTGTTACTGATTTCTCTCTCTTTCTCTGTTATTGATCATTCCCACTGTTACTAATCTCCTTATTTCCCTGTTACTGATCTCTTGCTCCCTGTTACTGATCTCGCTCCCTGTTACTGAACTCTCTCTCCCTGTTACTGATCACTCTCACTGTTACTGATCTCTCTCTTTCTGTTCCTGATCTCTCTCTCCCCGTTACTGATCTGTCTCTTCCTGTGACTGATCTCTCTCTCCCTGTTACCGATCTCTATCTCCCTGTTACTGATCTCTCTCTCTCCCTGCTACTGTTCACTTTCTCCCTGTCACTGATCACTTTCTCCCTGTTACTGATCTATCTCTTCCTGTTATGATCTCTCTCTCCCTGTTATGTTCCCTCTCTCCCTGTTATGATCCCTCTCTCCCTGTTATGATCTCTATCTCTCTGTTACTGATCTCTCTCTCTCTGTTACTGATCTCTATCTCTCTGTTACTGATCTCTCACTCCTTGTTACTGATCTCTCTTTCCCTGTTCCTGGTCTCTGTGTCTCTTTGTTACTGATGTCTGTCTCTCTCCCTGCTACTGATCTCTCTCTCTCAATGCCACCCGGCTCACAGATCCACCCTCCCGGCTCCACTCACAACACGGACTCAGTGAGATCCCCACCGGTGATCACCCACTCACTGATCTCTCTCCCTGTTACTGATCTCTCTCTCCCTCTTACTGATCTCTCTCTCTCTCCCTGTTACTGATCTCTCTCCCTGTTACTGATCTCTCCCTCCCTGTTACTGATGTCTCTCCCTGTTACTGATCTCTCTCTCCCTGTTGCTGATCTCTATCTCCCTGTTACTGATCTCTCTCTCCCTGTGACTGATCTCTCTCTCCCTGTTACTGATCTCTCTCTCCCTGTTACTGATCTCTATCTCCCTGTTACTGATCTCTCTCTCTTCCTGCTACTGATCACTTTCTCCCTGTCACTGATCACTTTCTCCCTGTTACTGATCTATCTCTCCCTGTTATGATCTCTCTCCCTGTCATGATCTCTCTCTCCCTGTTATGATCTCTATCTCTCTGTTACTGATCTCTCTCTCTCTGTTACTGATCTCTCTCTCTCTGTTACTGATCTCTATCTCTCTGTTACTGATCTCTCTCTCCTTGTTACTGATCTCTCTTTCCCTGTTACTGGTCTCTGTGTGCTTGTACTGATCTCTCTTCCTGTTACTGATCTCCCCCGCTACTGATCTCTCTCTCCCTGCTACTGATCTCTCTCTCTCAATGCTACTGATCTCTCTCCCTGTTACTGATCTCTCTCTCCCTGCTGCTGATCTCTGTCTCTCAATGCTACTGATCTCTCTCCCTGTTACTGATCTCTCTCTCCCTGTTACTGATCTCTCTCTCTTTCTGTTACTGATCTCTCTCTCCTCGTTACTGATCTCTATCTCCCTGTTACTGATCTCTCCCTGTTACTGATCTTTCTCTCCCTGTTACTGATCTGTGTCTCCTTGTTACTGATGTCTGTCACTCTCCCTGATACTGATCTGTCTCTCAATGCTACTGATCTCTCTCTCCCTGTTACTGATCTCTCTCCCTGTTACTGATCTCTCTCTCCCTGTTACTGGTCTGTGTCTCTTTGTTACTGATGTCTGTCTCTCTCCCTGCTACTGATCTCTCTCTCTCAATGCTACTGATCTCTATCTCCCTGTTACTGATTTCTCTCTCTTTCTCTGTTATTGATCATTCCCACTGTTACTAATCTCCTTATTTCCCTGTTACTGATCTCTTGCTCCCTGTTACTGATCTCGCTCCCTGTTTCTGAACTCTCTCTCCCTGTTACTGATCACTCTCACTGTTACTGATCTCTCTCTTTCTGTTCCTGATCTCTCTCTCCCCGTTACTGATCTGTCTCTCCCTGTGACTGATCTCTCTCTCCCTGTTACCGATCTCTATCTCCCTGTTACTGATCTCTCTCTCTCCCTGCTACTGATCACTTTCTCCCTGTCACTGATCACTTTCTCCCTGTTACTGATCTATCTCTTCCTGTTATGATCTCTCTCTCCCTGTTATGTTCTCTCTCTCCCTGTTATGATCTCTCTCTCCCTGTTATGATCTCTATCTCTCTGTTACTGATCTCTCTCTCTCTGTTACTGATCTCTATCTCTCTGTTACTGATCTCTCACTCCTTGTTACTGATCTCTCTTTCCCTGTTACTGGTCTCTGTGTGCTTGTACTGATCTCTCTTCCTGTTACTGATCTCCCCCGCTACTGATCTCTCTTTCCCTGCTACTGATCTCTCTCTCTCAATGCTACTGATCTCTCTCCCTGTTACTGATCTCTCTCTCCCTGCTGCTGATCTCTCGCTCTCAATGCTACTGATCTCTCTCCCTGTTACTGATCTCTCTCTCCCTGTTACTGATCTCTCTCTCTGTTACTGGTCTCTCTCTCTCCTCGTTACTGATCTCTATCTCCCTGTTACTGATCTCTCCCTGTTACTGATCTCTCTCTCCCTGTTACTGATCTGTGTCTTCTTGTTACTGATGTCTGTCACTCTCCCTGATACTTATCTGTCTCTCAATGCTGCTGATCTCTCTCTCCCTGTTACTGATCTGTCTCTCCCTGTGACTGATCTCTCTCTACCTGTTCCTGGTCTGTGTCTCCTTGTTACTGATGTCTGTCACTCTCCCTCCTACTGATCTCTCTCTCTCAATGCTACTGATCTCTCTCCCTGTTATTGATCTCTATCTCCCTGTGACTGATTTCTGCCTCTCTCACTATTACTGATCTCTCTATTTCCCTGTTATTGATCTCTCTCTCTCCTTGTTACTGATCTCTCCTCCTGGTACTGATCTCTCTCTCCCTGCTACTGATCTCTCTCTCCCTGTCACTGATCTCTCTCTCCCTGTCACTGGTCTCTCTATCCCTATTACTGATCTCTCTCCCCCTGTGACTGGTCTGTGGCCCCTTGTTACTGATGTCTGTCACTCTCCCTGTTACTGATCTCTCCCTCCCTGTTATTGATCTCTATCTTTCTGTTACTGATCTCTCTCTCCCACTTACTGGTCTCTGTGTTCTTGTTACTGATCTCTCTCTCCCTGTTACTGATCTCTCTCTCTCCCTGTTACTGATCTCTATCTCCCTGTTACTGATCTCTCTCCCTGTTACTGATCTCTCCCTCCCTGTTACTGATGTCTCTCCCTGTTACTGATCTCTCTCTCCCTGTTGCTGATCTCTATCTCCCTGTTACTGATCTCTCTCTCCCTGTTACTGATCTCTCTCTCCCTGTTACTGATCTCTCTCTCCCTGTTACTGATCTCTATCTCCCTGTTACTGATCTCTCTCTCTTCCTGCTACTGATCACTTTCTCCCTGTCACTGATCACTTTCTCCCTGTTACTGATCTATCTCTCCCTGTTATGATCTCTCTCCCTGTTATGATCTCTCTCTCCCTGTTATGATCTCTATCTCTCTGTTACTGATCTTTCTCTCCCTGTTACTGATCTGTGTCTCCTTGTTACTGATGTCTGTCACTCTCCCTGATACTGATCTGTCTCTCAATGCTACTGATCTCTCTCTCCCTGTTACTGGTCTGTGTCTCTTTGTTACTGACGTCTGTCTCTCTCCCTGCTACTGATCTCTCTCTCTCAATGCCACCCGGCTCACAGATCCACCCTCCCGGCTCCACTCACAACACGGACTCAGTGAGATCCCCACCGGTGATCACCCACTCACTGATCTCTCTCCCTGTTACTGATCTCTCTCTCCCTCTTACTGATCTCTCTCTCTCTCCCTGTTACTGATCTCTCTCTCCCTGTTACTGATCTCTCTCTCCCTGCTACTGATCTCTCTCAATGCTACTAACCTCTCTATCTCCGTTACTGATCTGTACCCTGTTACTGATGTCTCACCTCCCTGTTACTAATCTCTCTCTCTCCCTGTGACTGATCTCTCTCTCCGTGTTACTGATCTCTCTCTCTCCCTGTTACTGATCTCTCTCTCCCTGTTACTGATCACTCTCTCCCTGTTACTGATCTCTCTCTCCCTGTTACTGATCTCTCTCCCTGTTACTGATCTCTCTCTCCCTGTTACTGATCTCTCTCTCTCCCTGTTACTGATCTCTATCTCCCTGTTACTGATCTCTCTCCCTGTTACTGATCTCTCCCTCCCTGTTACTGATGTCTCTCCCTGTTACTGATCTCTCTCTCCCTGTTGCTGATCTCTATCTCCCTGTTACTGATCTCTCTCTCCCTGTTACTGATCTCTCTCTCCCTGTTACTGATCTCTCTCTCCCTGTTACTGATCTCTATCTCCCTGTTACTGATCTCTCTCTCTTCCTGCTACTGATCACTTTCTCCCTGTCACTGATCACTTTCTCCCTGTTACTGATCTATCTCTCCCTGTTATGATCTCTCTCCCTGTCATGATCTCTCTCTCCCTGTTATGATCTCTATCTCTCTGTTACTGATCTCTCTCTCTCTGTTACTGATCTCTCTCTCTCTGTTACTGATCTCTATCTCTCTGTTACTGATCTCTCTCTCCTTGTTACTGATCTGTCTTTCCCTGTTACTGGTCTCTGTGTGCTTGTACTGATCTCTCTTCCTGTTACTGATCTCCCCCGCTACTGATCTCTCTCTCCCTGCTACTGATCTCTCTCTCTCAATGCTACTGATCTCTCTCCCTGTTACTGATCTCTCTCTCCCTGCTGCTGATCTCTGTCTCTCAATGCTACTGATCTCTCTCCCTGTTACTGATCTCTCTCTCCCTGTTACTGATCTCTCTCTCTTTCTGTTACTGTTCTCTCTCTCCTCGTTACTGATCTCTATCTCCCTGTTACTGATCTCTCCCTGTTACTGATCTTTCTCTCCCTGTTACTGATCTGTGTCTCCTTGTTACTGATGTCTGTCACTCTCCCTGATACTGATCTGTCTCTCAATGCTACTGATCTCTCTCTCCCTGTTACTGATCTCTCTCCCTGTTACTGATCTCTCTCTCCCTGTTACTGGTCTGTGTCTCTTTGTCACTGATGTCTGTCTCTCTCCCTGCTACTGATCTCTCTCTCTCAATGCTACTGATCTCTATCTCCCTGTTACTGATTTCTCTCTCTTTCTCTGTTATTGATCATTCCTACTGTTACTAATCTCCTTATTTCCCTGTTACTGATCTCTTGCTCCCTGTTACTGATCTCGCTCCCTGTTTCTGAACTCTCTCTCCCTGTTACTGATCACTCTCACTGTTACTGATCTCTCTCTTTCTGTTCCTGATCTCTCTCTCCCCGTTACTGATCTGTCTCTCCCTGTGACTGATCTCTCTCTCCCTGTTACCGATCTCTATCTCCCTGTTACTGATCTCTCTCTCTCCCTGCTACTGATCACTTTCTCCCTGTCACTGATCACTTTCTCCCTGTTACTGATCTATCTCTTCCTGTTATGATCTCTCTCTCCCTGTTATGTTCTATACGTGGTATATATGGATTTTAGTAAGGCGTTTGATAAGGTTCACCATGGTAGGCTTCTGCAGAAAATGCAGATGTATGGGATTGGGGGTGATCTAGGAAATTGGATCAGGAATTGGCTAGCGGATAGGAAACAGAGGGTGGTGGTTGATAGTAAATATTCATCATGGAGTGCGGTTACAAGTGGTGTACCTCAGGGATCTGTTTTGGGGCCACTGCTGTTTGTAATATTTATTAATGATCTGGATGAGGGTATAGTTGGGTGGATTAGCAAATTTGCTGATGACACCAAAGTCGGTGGTGTGGTAGACAGTGAGGAAGGGTGTCGTAGTTTGCAGGAAGACTTAGACAGGTTGCAAAGTTGGGCCGAGAGGTGGCGGATGGAGTTTAATGCGGAGAAGTGTGAGGTAATTCACTTTGGTAGGAATAACAGATGTGTTGAGTATAGGGCTAACGGGAGGACTTTGAATAGTGTGGAGGAGCAGAGGGATCTAGGTGTATGTGTGCATAGATCCCTGAAAGTTGGGAATCAAGTAGATAAGGTTGTTAAGAAGGCATATGGTGTCTTGGCGTTTATTGGTAGGGGGATTGAATTTAGGAGTCGTAGCGTTATGTTGCAACTGTACACAACTCTGGTGCGGCCGCACTTGGAGTACTGTGTGCAGTTCTGGTCCCCACATTACAGGAAGGATGTGGAGGCTTTGGAGAGGGTGCAGAGGAGGTTTACCAGGATGTTGCCTGGTATGGAGGGGAGATCCTATGAGGAGAGGCTGAGGGATTTGGGATTGTTTTCGCTGGAAAGGCGGCGGCTAAGAGGGGATCTTATTGAAACATATAAGATGATTAGAGGTTTAGATAGGGTGGATAGTGATAGCCTTTTTCCTCTGATGGAGAAATCCAGCACGAGGGGGCATGGCTTTAAATTGAGGGGGGGTAGTTATAGAACCGATGTCAGGGGTAGGTTCTTTACCCAGAGGGTGGTGAGGGATTGGAATGCCCTGCCAGCATCAGTTGTAAATGCGCCTAGTTTGGGGGCGTTTAAGAGATCCGTAGATAGGTTCATGGACGAAAAGAAATTGGTTTAGGTTGGAGGGTCACAGTTTTTTTTTTTAACTGGTCGGTGCAACATCGTGGGCCGAAGGGCCTGTTCTGCGCTGTAGTGTTCTATGTTCTAAGTTCTATGTTCTCTCTCTCCCTGTTATGATCTCTCTCTCCCTGTTATGATCTCTATCTCTCTGTTACTGATCTCTCTCTCTCTGTTACTGATCTCTATCTCTCTGTTACTGATCTCTCACTCCTTGTTACTGATCTCTCTTTCCCTGTTACTGGTCTCTGTGTGCTTGTACTGATCTCTCTTCCTGTTACTGATCTCCCCCGCTACTGATCTCTCTTTCCCTGCTACTGATCTCTCTCTCTCAATGCTACTGATCTCTCTCCCTGTTACTGATCTCTCTCTCCCTGCTGCTGATCTCTCGCTCTCAATGCTACTGATCTCTCTCCCTGTTACTGATCTCTCTCTCCCTGTTACTGATCTCTCTCTCTGTTACTGGTCTCTCTCTCTCATCGTTACTGATCTCTATCTCCGTTACTGATCTCTCCCTGTTACTGATCTCTCTCTCCCTGTTACTGATCTGTGTCTTCTTGTTACTGATGTCTGTCACTCTCCCTGATACTTATCTGTCTCTCAATGCTGCTGATCTCTCTCTCCCTGTTACTGATCTGTCTCTCCCTGTGACTGATCTCTCTCTACCTGTTCCTGGTCTGTGTCTCCTTGTTACTGATGTCTGTCACTCTCCCTCCTACTGATCTCTCTCTCTCAATGCTACTGATCTCTCTCCCTGTTATTGATCTCTATCTCCCTGTGACTGATTTCTGCCTCTCTCACTATTACTGATCTCTCTATTTCCCTGTTATTGATCTCTCTCTCTCCTTGTTACTGATCTCTCCTCCTGGTACTGATCTCTCTCTCCCTGCTACTGATCTCTCTCTCCCTGTCACTGATCTCTCTCTCCCTGTCACTGGTCTCTCTTTCCCTGTTACTGATCTCTCTCCCCCTGTGACTGGTCTGTGGCCCCTTGTTACTGATGTCTGTCACTCTCCCTGTTACTGATCTCTCTCTCCCTGTTATTGATCTCTATCTTTCTGTTACTGATCTCTCTCTCCCACTTACTGGTCTCTGTGTTCTTGTTACTGATCTCTCTCCCTGTCACTGGTCTCTCTCACCCTGCTACTGATCTCTCTCCCTGTTTCTGATCTCTATCCCTGTTAGTGATCTCTCTCTCCCTCTTACTGGTCTCTGTGTGCTTGTTACTGATCTCTCCCTGCTACTGATCTCTATTTTGCTGTTACTGATCTCTATTTTGCTGTTACTGATCTCTCTTTCCCTGTTACTGATCTCTCTCCCCTTGTGACTGGTCTCTGTCTCCTTGTTACTGATGTCTCTCTCTCACCCTGCTACTGATCTCTCTCTCTCCCTGTTACTGATCTCTTTCTCCCTGTTACTGGTCTCTCTCTCCCTGTGACTGGTCTGTGTCTCCCTGTTTCTGATCTCTCTCCCTGTTTCTCATCTCTCTCCCTGTTACTGATCTCTCTCCCTGTTACTGATCTCTCTCCCTGTTACTGATCTCTATCTCCATGTTACTGATCTCTATTTTGCTGCTACTGTTCTCTCTCTCCCTGTTACTGATCTCTATTTTGCTGCTACTGATCTCTATTTTGCTGTTACTGATCTCTCTCTCCCTGTTACTGATCTCTCTCTCCCTCTTACTGATCTCTCTCTCCCTGTTACTGATCTCTATCTCCCTGTTACTGATCTCTCTCTCTCCCTGTTACTGGACTGCCTCTTTGTTACTGATGTCTGTCTCTCTCCCTGCTACTGATCTCTCTCTCAATGCTCCTGATCTCTCTCCCTGTTACTGATCTTTATCTCCCGGTTACTGATTTCTCTCTTTCTCTCCGTTACTGATCATTCTCTCTGTTACTGATCTCTCTATTTCCCTGCCTCTGATCTCTCTCCCTGTTACTGATCTCTCTCTCCCTGTTACTGGTCTGTGTCTCCTTGTTACTGATCTCTCTTCCTGTTACTGATCTCTCCCTGCTACTGATCTCTATTTTGCTGTTACTGATCTCTATTTTGCTGTTACTGATCTCTCTCTCTGTTAATGATCTCTCTCTCTCCCTATTACTGATCTCCAGCTCTGATGCACATCAATTTCGACACGAGGCTCGAAGCTCAGTAAATGAAGGCTTTTATTTAGAATTAATGAAGCTACCAGAACTTATGTACACTATCCCAGACTGAAGGGGTCCCGGCCAGAGCAGGCACTCTTATACCTCTCCCAGGAGGCGGAGCCCGACTGGGATGTGCCACAACACTATCATACAAAGGTGTAACAACCCCACCCTAACCCAACAGCAACAATAGCACAACCCAACAGTAACATATGTACATCCTTGTAGTCCTGGCCAGCCCCTGGCTCAGCACTATCCAGTGGGAACCAACGATGGTTCACCACACTCTCCCTGTTACTGATCTCTCTCTCTCCCTGTTACTGATCTCTCTCTCTCCCTGTTACTGATCTCTCTCTCCCTGTTACTGATCTCTCTCTCTCCCTGTTACTGATCTCTCCCCCTGTTACTGATCTCTATTTCCCTGTTACTGGTCTGTGTCTCCTTGTTACTGAAGTCTGTCATTCTCCCTGCTACGGATCTCTCTCCCTCTTACTGATCTCCCTCTCCCTGTTACTGATCTCTCTAACTCCCTCTTACTGATCTCTCTCTCTCCATGTTACGGATCTCTCTCTCCCTGTTACTGATCTCTCTCTCTCCCTGTGACTGGTCTGTGTCTCCTTGTTACTGATCTCTCTCTCCCTGTTACTGATCTCTCTCTCTCCCTGTTACTGATCTCTCTCCCTGTTACTGATCTCTATCTCCCTGTTACTGATCTCTATTTTGCTGTTACTGACCTCTCTCTCCCTGTTACTGATCTCTCTTTCACTGCTACTATTCTCTCTCTCCCTGTTACTGATCTCTCTCTCCCTGTTACTGATCTCGCTTCCTGTTACTGATCTCTCCCTGCTACTGATCTCTATTTTGCTGCTACTGATCTCTATTTTGCTGTTACTGATCTCTCTCTCCCTGTTACTGAACTCTCTTTCCCTGCTACTGTTCTCTCTCTCCCTCTTACTGATCTCTCTCTCCCTCTTACTGATCTCTCTCTCCCTGTTACTGATCTCTCTCTCTCCCTGCCACTGGACTGCCTCTTTGTTACTGATGTCTGTCTTTCTCCCTGCTCCTGATCTTTCTCTCTCTCTCTCTCTCTCTCAATGCTACAGTTCTCTCTCCCTGTTACTGCTCTTTATCTCCCGGTTACTGATTTCTCTCTCTCTCCCTGTTCCTGATCATTCTCTCTGTTACTGATCTCCCTATTTCCCTGCCTCTGATCTCTCTCCCTGTTACTGATCTCTCTCTCCCTGTTACTGATCTCTCTCTCCCTGTTACTGGTCTGTGTCTCCTTGTTGCTGATCTCTCTTCCTGTTACTGATCTCTCCCTGCTACTGATCTCTATTTTGCTGTTACTGATCTCTATTTTGCTGTTACTGATCTCTCTCCCTGTTACTGATCTCTCTCCCTGTTACTGATCTCTCTCTCTCCCTGTAACTGATCTCTCTCTCTCCCTGTTACTGATCTCTTTCTCCCTGTTACAGATCTCTCTCTCTCTCCCTGTGACTGGTCTGTGTCTCCTTGTTACTGATCTCTCTCCCACTGTGACTGATCTCTCTCTCTCCCTGTTACTGATCTCTCTCTCTCCCTGTTACTGATCTCTCTCCCTGTTACTGATCTCTATCTCCCTGTTACTGGTCTGTGTCTCCTTGTTAATGAAGTCTGTCACTCTCCCGGCTACGGATCTCTCTCCCTCTTACTGACCTCTCTCTCCCTGTTACTGATCTCTCTCTCTCCCTGTTACTGGTCTGTGTCTCTTTGTTACTGATGTCTGTCTCTCTCCCTGCTACTGATCTCTCTCTCTCTCTCTCTCAATGCTACTGATCTCTCTCCCTGTTACTGATCTTTATCTCCCGGTTACTGATTTCTCTCTCTCTCCATTTTACAGATCATTCTCTCTGTTACTGATCTCTCTATTTCCCTGCTTCTGATCTCTCTCCCTGTTACTGATCTCTCTCTCTCAATGCTACTGATCTCTCTCCCTGTTACTGATCTCTCTCTCCCTGTTACTGATCTCTCTCTCCCTGTTACTGGTCTGTGTCTCCTTGTTACTGATCTCTCTCCCCTTGTTACTGATCTGTCTCTCTCTCTGTTGCTTATCTCTCTCTCTCCCTGTTACTGATCTCTCTCTCCCTCTTACTGATCTCACTCTCCCTGCTACTGATCTCTATTTTGCTGCTACTGATCTCGATTTTGCTGTTACTGATCGCTCTCTCCCTGTTACTGATCTCTCTTTCCCTACTACTGTTCTCTCTCTCCCTCTTACTGATCTCTCTCTCCCTCTTCCTGATCTCTCTCTCCCTGTTACTGATGTCTCTCCCTGTTTTTGATCTCTGTCTCCCTGTTACTGATCTCTATCTCCCTTGTTACTGATCTGTCTCTCCCTGTTACTGATCTCTCTCTCTCCCTGCTACTGATCACTTTCTCCCTGTTACTGATCTCTTTCTCCCTGTTACTGATCTCTCTCTCCCTGTTATGATCTCTCTCTCCCTGTTATGATCTCTATCTTTCTGTTATTGATCTCTCTCTCTCTGTTACTCATCTCTATCTCTCTGTTACTGATCTCTCTCTCTTGTTACTGATCTCTCTCCCTGTTACTGATCTCCCTCTCCCTGTTACTGATCTCTCTCTCCCTGTTACTGGTCTGTGTCTCCTTGTTACTGATCTCTCTTCCTGTTACTGATCTCTCCCTGCTACTGATCTCTATTTTGCTGTTTGCTGATCTCTACTTTGCTGTTACTGATCTCTCTCTCTGTTTCTGATCTCTCTCTCTCCCTATTACTGATCTCTCTCTCCCTGTTACTGATCTCTCTCTCCCTGTTACTGATCTCTCTCTCTCCCTGTTTCTGATCTCTTTCTCCCTGTTACTGATCTCTCTCTCTCCCTGTGACTGATCTGTGTCTCCTTGTTACTGATCTCTCTCTCCCTGTTACTGAACTCTCTCTCCCTGTTACTGATCACTCTCACTGTTACTGATCTCTCTCTTTCTGTTCCTGATCTCTCTCTCCCCGTTACTGATCTCTCTCTCCCTGTGACTGATCTCTCTCTACCTGTTCCTGGTCTGTGTCTCCTTGTTACTGATGTCTGTCACTCTCCCTCCTACTGATCTCTCTCTCTCTCAATGCTACTGATCTCTCTCCCTGTTATTGATCCCTATCTCCCTGTGGCTGATTTCTGCCTCTCACTATTACTGATCTCTCTATTTCCCTGTTATTGATCTCTCTCTCTCCCTGTTACTGATCTCTCCTCCTGGTACTGATCTCTCTCTCCCTGCTACTGATCTCTCTCTCCCTGTCACTGATCTCTCTCTCCCAGTCACTGATCTCTCTCCCTGTTACTGATCTCTATTTTGCTGCTACTGATCTCTATTTTGCTGTTACTGATCTCTCTCTCCCTGTTACTGATCTCTCTCTCCCTGTTACTGATCTCTCTTTCCCTGCTACTGTTCTCTCTCTCCCTGTTACTGAACTCTCTCTCCCTGTTACTGATCTCTATCTCTCTGTTACTGATCTCTCTCTCTCTGTTACTGATCTCTCACTCCTTGTTACTGATCTCTCTTTACCTGTTACTGGTCTCTGTGTGCTTGTACTGATCTCTCTTCCTGTTACTGATCTCCCCCTGCTACTGATCTCTCTCTCCCTGCTACTGATCTCTCTCTCTCAATGCTACTGATCTCTCTGCCTGTTACTGATCTCTCTCTCCCTGCTGCTGATCTCACTCTCTCAGTGCTACTGATCTCTCTCCCTGTTACTGATCTCTCTCTCTTTCTGTTACTGATCTCTCTCTCCTCGTTACTGATCTCTATCTCCCTGTTACTGATCTCTCCCTGTTGCTGATCTCTCTCTCCCTGTTACTGTTCTGTGTCTCCTTGTTACTGATGTCTGTCACTCTCCCTGATACTGATCTGTCTCTCAATGCTACTGATCGCTCTCTCCCTGTTACTGATCTCTCTCCCTGTTACTGATCTCTCTCTCCCTGTTACTGGTCTGTGTCTCTTTGTTACTGATGTCTGTCTCTCTCCCTGCTACTGATCTCTCTCTCTCAATGCTACTGATCTCTATCTCCCTGTTACTGATTTCTCTCTCTTTCCCTGTTACTGATCATTCCCACTGTTACTGATCTCTTTATTTCCCTGTTACTGATCTCTCTCTCCCTGTTACTGATCTCGCTCCCTGTTACTGAACTCTCTCTCCCTGTTACTGATCACTCTCACTGTTACTGATCTCTCTCTTTCTGTTCCTGATCTCTCTCTCCCCGTTACTGATCTGTCTCTCCCTGTGACTGATCTCTCTCTACCTGTTCCTGGTCTGTGTCTCCTTGTTACTGATGTCTGTCACTCTCCCTCCTACTGATCTCTCTCTCTCAATGCTACTGATCTCTCTCCCCGATATTGATCTCTATCTCCCTGTGACTGATTTCTGCCTCTCTCACTATTACTGATCTCTCTATTTCCCTGTTATTGATCTCTCTCTCTCCCTGTTACTGATCTCTCCTCCTGGTACTGATCTCTCTCTCCCTGCTACTGATCTCTCTCTCCCTGTCACTGATCTCTCTCTCGCTGTCACTGATCTCTCTTTCCCTGTTACTGATCTCTCTCCCCTTGTGACTGGTCTCTGTCTCCTTGTTACTGATGTCTCTCTCTCTCCCTGTTACTGATCTCTCTCTCCCTGTTACTGGTCTGTGGCCCCTTGTTACTGATGTCTGTCACTCTCCCTGTTACTGATCTCTCTCTCCCTGTTATTGTGGTGAACCATCATTGGTTCCCACTGTGGGGTTGTTCTAATGTTGTTGTTGGGCTAGGGTGTTCACACTGTGGGATTGTTCTAATGTTGTTGTTGGGCTAGGGTGGGATTAATACACCTGTGGTTGTTACTGTTGTGGCACATCCCAGTCGGGCTCCGCCTCCTGGGAGAGGTATAAGACCCCCTGCTCGGGCGGGACCTCGTCAGTCTGGGGTGGTGTACTTACGTTCTAGTAGTTCTATTGTTAGGCAATAAAAGCCTTCAGTTACCGAAGCATCGTGTCTTGAGTTCAATTGACGTGCATCAACTTTATTGCCTAACACTAAGCTCTCGACGGAAAGGAGAGTATGGAACAAATCTTAAAGCCAGAGCGTCTGACGCTGGATCCACGTGCGGTGGGCGCCTCTAACACCTTCGACCACTGGCTGAAGTGTTTTGAGGACTACCTGGCAGCCTCCGCAGCGGTCATCACAGATGACGACAGACTCCGGGTCCTCCATGCGAGGGTAAGCGACACTGTCTACCTCGCGATCTGTGCGGCCACCACTTACCCGAGGGCCCTCGAGCTTTTAAAAAAGCGCTACACGAAACCTCCCAATGAGATCCACGCTTGTTACCTCCTCGCTACATGACGTCGGCAGTCGGGCGAAACCATGGAGGATTACGCCAATGAGCTCTTGCAGCTTGCCAGGGGCTGCGACTGCAAAGCTGTGTCGGCTGAGCAGTATATGTATGACCTCGCCCGAGATGCGTTTGTGGCAGGGGTAGGGTCTTCGTACATCCGTCTCAAGCTGCTAGAAAAGGGGAATCTCAACCTGACCCAAGCTATGGAAATGGCTGAAATGCTTGAGGCGGCGTCGAAGAGCTTGGTCCTGTATCCGGAGGACCACGTGGAGACAACGTGGCAGGAGCAGTCACAAATCCCTCCTCGCCCCACGGGCTCGAAGTGCAGTGTTATGGCGTGCTCCCATGTAGACCCGACGACGGCGGCAGCCCCATGCGGCCCGCGGTGCTACTTCTGCGGAGGAGCCAAGCATCCACGACAAAAGTGTCCTGCTAAAGCGGTGGTCTGTAATCAATGCGGTTAAAAAGGGGCACTACGCGAAGGTGTGCAGATCAAAGCCCAAGAACGGCAGTGCAGCCTGTGACCCTTCAGAACGGGGATCATCACCATCGACGTCGAAGTACCCACGGGGTTCGTCCACGTGCGAGTCCAGGACGACGCCATTGTGGTCGACGGAGTCGGAGGAGGATGACCACCGGGAGTCGCTACGCTTGGCGCCCTCAACCATGTGCGATTCATGGGGGCGGCCATTTTGGTCGACGACGACCAGGAGCGACCAGCAGGGGTCCTCAGCATTGACCTCAGCTGCCTGCAGTGACGTTCAAGGGCCAACGGTGGCGTCAATCACCCTGAACCAGGCTAAGCACCACAGGCTTGACTGTTCAATGATGGACATAGAGGTAAATGGTCGTGCAATTTATTGTCTGTTTGACAGCGGGAGCACTGAGAGCTTTATTCACCCTGACACTGTAAAGAGGTGTGGACTCCAGGTTCAACCTGCCAAACAGACAATCTCTATGGCATCATGGTCCCGGTCTGTCCCTGTTCAAGGACGTTGTGTGGTAACTCTGAAAGTGCAGGGCACAATTTACGAGCGATTCAGGCTCCTTGTGTTGCCGCATCTTTGCGCACCAATTCTCCTCGGACTAAACTTTATGGTCCACTTGAAGAGTGTGATCCTACAGTACGGTGGGCCACTCCCTTCGCTGACAGTAGGGGAACAGCTGCAGTCTCCAAATTGTCCAAAGCGCCCCGCATGCAATCTTTCTACATTAAAGATCACCACACCCTCTTTATTCAAGAATCTGGTACCAGGCTGCAAGCCCATCGCTACTAAAAGTAGGCGTTACAGCGCTGAAGATCGGATCTTCATCAGATCTGAGGTTCAGCGGCTCCTCAAAGAAGGGATCATACAGCCCAGTGTTAGTCCGTGGAGAGCACAGGTTGTGGTGGTTAAGAGCGGGAACAAACCCCGGATGGTCATTGATTACAGTCAGACCATTAATCGATATACGCAGCTGGATGCGTATCCTCTCCCGCGCATATCTGATATGGTCAATCAGATTGCGCAGTACCAGGTGTTCTCCACCATAGACCTTAAGTCCGCCTACCACCAACTCCCCATCCGCCCAGAGGACCGACACTACACGGCTTTTGAGGCGGATGGCCGTCTGTATCAGTTTCTTAGGGTTCCCTTTGGTGTCACCAATGGGGTCTCGGTCTTCCAGCGTGCTATGGACCGAATGGTGGACCAGAACGGGCTGCGGGCTACCTTCCCGTACCTGGATAATGTCACCATCTGCGGCCGTGATCAGCAGGACCATGACACAAATTTCCAGAACTTTTTACGCACTGCATCTCGCCTGAATTTGACCAACAACAGGGAGAAGTGTGTATTCCATACGCGCCGGTTAGCCATCCTGGGATACGTAGTGGAAAACGGGGTCATTGGCCCTGATCCCGACCGTATGCGCCCCCTTGCTGAACTTCCTTTGCCCGCTAGCGCAAAAGCACAGAGGAGATGCCTAGGCTTCTTCTCCTATTATGCGCAGTGGGTCCCCAACTACGCGGACAAAGCCCGTCCACTTATTAAGTCCACAACTTTTCCACTCACGCCAGAGGCCCAATTGGCCTTCAAGGCATTGAAACACGACATTGCGAAAGCCACGATGCACGCGGTAGACGAATCCATCCCTTTTCAGGTGGAAAGCGATGCATCTGATTTCGCCCTGGCCGCCACACTAAACCAGGCAGGCAGGCAGGCCCGTCGCGTTTTTTTCCCGCACCCTCCAAGGTCCCGAAATTCGGCATTCAGCGGTGGAAAAGGAGGCCCAGGCCATTGTGGAGGCCGTCCGACACTGGCGCCATTACCTGGCAGGGAAGCGGTTCACCCAGATCACGGACCAGCGGTCCGTGGCGTTCATGTTCAATAACACGCAGAGGGGCAAGATCAAGAATGACAAGATCTTGCGGTGGAGAATTGAGCTCTCCACCTATAACTACGATATCATGTATCGTCCAGGGAAACTCAATGAGCCCTCGGATGCCCTCTCGCGCGGAACATGCGCTACTATGCAGGAGGATCGCTTGAATGCCCTCCATAATGACCTGTGCCATCCTGGGGTCACTCGGCTCTACCACTTTATCAAAGCCCGCAACCTGCCTTACTCGGTGGAGGACGTCAGGTCAGTGACAAGGAGCTGTCGGATTTGCGCGGAATGCAAACCGCACTTTTACCGACCTGACCGGGCACATTTGGTCAAGGCCACTCGCCCCTTCGAGAGGCTGAGTGTGGATTTTAAGGGCCCCCTTCCCTCAACAGATCGGAACGTGTACTTTCTGAACATAATAGACGAGTACTCCCGGTTCCCGTTTGTTGTCCCCTGCGCGGACACGTCGACTGCCACGGTGATCAAGGCATTCCGTGATCTTTTTACCCTGTTCGGGTACCCCAGCTATATACATAGCGACAGGGGCTCGTCGTTCATGAGTAATGACTTGAGGCAATTCCTGCTCTCATACGGGATTGCCTCTAGTAGGACCACGAGTTACAACCCTAGGGGCAATGGACAGGTGGAAAGAGAGAATGCTACAGTCTGGAAGGCTGTCCTATTGGCACTGAAGTCCAAAGGCCTTCCAGTCTCCCATTGGCAGGAGGTCCTCCCAAATGCGCTTCACTCCATTCGCTCCCTCCTGTGTACGGCAACCAATGCTACTCCCCACGAGAGGATGTTCTCATTCCCTCGGAAGTCGTCCTCGGGGATATCTTTACCAGCCTGGTTGACGTACCCAGGACCCGTCCTTCTGCGGCGACATGTAAGGGCCCGCAAGTCCGACCCCTTGGTCGAACAGGTCCACCTCCTCCACGCCAACCCTCAGTATGCCTATGTGGCATATCCTGACGGGCGAGAGGACACAGTCTCGATCCGAGACCTGGCGCCCGCAGGGGACGTAGCAACTCCTGTCGCTCCCATACCCCCAGTGACGAATCCCTTATCCCTTATTTCTCCCCCGGACGTGGCGCGGTCAGCACCGGGACCTGTGCTTAACAGTTATACTCCAATGTACAGCTTGCCTGAGACTCGGAGATCGGCGCCATCGCAGAATGTACCGGGATCCCCTGCACTACCGCTTCATCAGGGTCATCCGGCCTGTGAGTCCGCGAGAGGACAGCCGGACGCTGTTTTGGGGAGAACGCCACCGCAAGCACCTGCTCCGGTGTCACCGCCGGTATTGAGGAGGTCACAACGACGGTGCGGTCCTCCAGACCGTCTGGACTTATAATCTGTTGATTTTCTTTTAGTCTGTTTTCGCACCCCGCCGGCCTTTGTTCTCAAAGGAGGGGTGAATGTGGTGAACCATCGTTGGTTCCCACTGTGGGATTGTTCTAATGTTGTTGTTGGGCTAGGGTGTTCACACTGTGGGGTTGTTCTAATGTTGTTGTTGGGCTAGGGTGGGATTAATACACCTGTGGTTGTTACTGTTGTGGCACATCCCAGTCGGGCTCCGCCTCCTGGGAGAGGTATACGATCCCCTGCTCGGGCGGGACCTCGTCAGTCTGGGGTGGTGTACTTACGTTCTAGTAGTTCCATTGTTAGGCAATAAAAGCCTTCAGTTACCGAAGCCTCGTGTCTTGAGTTCAATTGACGTGCATCAGTTATTGATCTCTATCTTTCTGTTACTGATCTCTCTCTCCCACTTACTGGTCTCTGTGTGCTTGTTACTGCTCTCTCTCCCTGTCACTGGTCTCTCTCACCCTGCTACTGGTCTCTCTCCCTGTTTCTGATCCCTCTCCCTGTTACTGATCTCTCTCTCCCACTTACTGGTCTCTGTGTGCTTGTTACTGATCTCTCCCTGCTAGTGATCTCTATTCTGCTGTTACTGATCTCTATTTTGCTGTTACTGATCTCTTTCTCCCTGTTACTGATCTCTCTTTCCCTGTTACTGATCTCTCTCCCCTTGTGACTGGTCTCTGTCTCCTTGTTACTGATGTCTCTCTCTCACCCTGCTACTGATCTCTCTCTCTCCCTGTTACTGATCTCTTTCTCCCTGTTACTGGTCTCTCTCTCCCTGTGACTGGTCTGTGTCTCCCTGTTTCTGATCTCTCTCCCAGTGTCTGATCTCTCTCCCTGTTACTGATCTCTCTCCCTGTTACTGATCTCTATTTTGCTGCTACTGATCTCTATTATGCTGTTACTGATCTCTCTCTCCCTGTTACTGATCTCTCTCTCCCTGGTACTGATCTCCCTCTCTCCCTGTTACTGGACTGCCTCTTTGTTACTGATGTCTGTCTCTCTCCCTGCTACTGATCTCTCTCTCTCTCTCTCTCAATGCTACTGATCTCTCTCCCTGTTACTGATCTTTATCTCCCGGTTACTGATTTCTCTCTCTCTCCCTGTTACTGATCATTCTCTCTGTTACTGATCTCTCTATTTCCCTGCCTCTGATCTCTCTCCCTGTTACTGATCTCTCTCTCCCTGTTACTGATCTCTCTCTCCCCGTTACTGGTCTGTGTCTCCTTGTTACTGATCTCTCTTCCTGTTACTGATCTCTCCCTGCTACTGATCTCTATTTTGCTGTTACTGATCTCTCTCGCTGTTACTGATCTCACTCTCTCCCTATTACTGATCTCTCTCTCCCTCCTACTGATCTCTCTCTCCTTGTTACTGATCTCTCCCTCCCTGTTACTGATCTCTCTCTTCCCTGTTACTGATCTCTCTCTATCTCTGTTACTGATCTCTCTCCCTGTAACTGATCTCTCTCTCTCCCTGTTACTGATCTCTCTCTCTATCTCTATTACTGATCTCTCTCCCTGTTACTGATCTCTCTCTCTCTCTGTTACTGATCTCTCTCTCCCTGTTACTGATCTCTCTCTCTCCCTGTTACTGATTTCTCTCTCCCTGTTACTGATCTCTCTCTCCCTGTTACTGGTCTGTGTCTCCTTGTTACTGAAGTCTGTCACTCTCCCTGCTGTGGATCTCTCTCCCTCTTTCTGATCTCTCTCTCCCTGTTACTGATCTCTCTCTCTCCCTCTTACTGATCTCTCTCTCTCCCTCTTACTGATCTCTCTCTCTCCCTCTTATTGATCTCTCTCTCTCCCTGTTACTGATCTCTCTCTCTCCCTGTTTCCGATCTCTATCTCCCTGTTACTGATCTCTCTCCCTGCTACTGATCTCTCTCTCCCTGTTACTGATCTCTCTCTCTCCCTGTTACTGGACTGCCTCTTTGTTACTGATGTCTGTCTCTCTCCCTGCTACTGATCTCTCTCTCTCTCTCTCTCAATGCTACTGATCTCTCTCCCTGTTACTGATCTTTATCTCCCGGTTACTGATTTCTCTCACTCTCCCTTTTAATGATCATTCTCTCTGTTACTGATCTCTCTATTTCCCTGCCTCTGATCTCTCTCCCTGTTACTGATCTCTCTCTCCCTGTTACTGATCTCTCTCTCCCTGTTACTGGTCTGTGTCTCCTTGTTACTGATGTCTGTCACTCTCCCTGCTACTGATCTGTCTCTCTCTCTCAATGCTATTGATTTCTCTCCCAGTTATTGATCTCTCTCTCCCTGTTCCTGACCTCTCCCTGTTACTGATCTCTCTCTCTCTCTCCCTGTTACTGATCTCTCTCTCCCTGTTTTGATCTCTCTCTCCCTGTTACTGGTCTGTGACTCCCTGTTACTGATCTCTCTCTCTCCCTGTCATTGATCTCTCTCTCCCTGTTATTGATCTCTCTCTCCCTGTTACTGATCACTCTCTCCCTGTTACTGATCTCTCTCTCCCTGTTTTGATCTCTCTCTCCCTGTTACTGGTCTGTGTCTCCCTGTTACTGATCTCTCTCTCTCTCCCTGTTATTGATCTCTCTCTCCCTGTTATTGATCTCTCTCTCCCTGTTACTGATCTCTCTCTCCCTGTTACTGATCTCTCTCCCTGTTACTTATCTCTCTCTCCCTGTTACTGATCTCTCTTTCCCTCTTACTGATCTGTGTCTCCTCGTTACTGATCTCTCTCTCCCTGTTACTGATCTCTCTCCCTGTTACTGATCTCTCTCTCTCCCTCTTACTGATCTCTCTCTCCCTGTTTTGATCTCTCTCTCCCTGTTACTGGTCTGTGTCTTCCTGTTACTGATCTCTCTCTCTCTCCCTGTTATTGATCTCTCTCTCCCTGTTACTGATCTCTCTCTCCCTCTTACTGATCTCTCTCTCCCTGTTACTGATCTCTCTCTCTCCCTGTTACTGATCTCTCTTTCCCTCTTACTGATCTCTCTCTCCCTGTTACTGATCTCTCTCTCTCCCTGTTATTGATCTCTCTCTCCCTGTTACTGATCTCTCTCTCCCTCTTACTGATCTCTCTCTCCCTGTTACTGATCTCTCTCTCTCCCTGTTACTGATCTCTCTTTCCCTCTTACTGATCTCTCTCTCCCTCTTACTGATCTGTCTCTCCCTGTTACTGATCTCTCTCCCTGTTACTGATCTCTCTCTCCCTGTTACTGATCTCTCTTTCCCTCTTACTGATCTGTGTCTCCTCGTTACTGATCTCTCGCTCCCTGTTACTGATCTCTCACCCTGTTACTGATCTCTCTCTCTCCCTCTTACTGATCTCTCTCTCCCGGTTTTGATATCTCTCTCCCTGTTATTGATCTCTCTCTCTCCCTGTTATTGATCTCTCTCTCCCTGTTATTGATCTCTCTCTCCCTGTTACTGATCTCTCTCTCCCTCTTACTGATCTCTCTCTCCCTGTTACTGATCTGTCTCTCCCTGTTACTGACCTCTCTTTCCTTCTTACTGATCTCGCTCTCCCTCTTACTGATCTGTCTCTCCCTGTTACTGATCTCTCTCTCCCTGTTACTGATCTCTCTCCCTGTTACTGATCTCTCTCCCTGTTACTGATATCTCTCTCCCTGTTACTGATCTCTCTCCCTCTTACTGATCTCTATCTCCCTGTTACTGACTCTCTCTCCCTGTTACTGATCTGTCTCTCCCTGTTACTGATCTCTCTCTCCCTGTTACTGATCTCTCTTTCCCTCTTACTGATCTGTGTCTCCTCGTTACTGATCTCTCTCTCCCTGTTACTGATCTCTCTCCCTGTTACTGATCTCTCTCTCCCTGTTACTGATCTCTCTCTCCCTGTTACTGATCTCTCTCTCCCTGTTACTGATCTCTCTCTCCCTGTTACTGAAGTCTGTCACTCTCACTGCTACGGATCTCTCTCCCTCTTTCTGATCTCCCTCTCCCTGTTACTGATCTCCCTCTCTCCCTCTTACTGATCTCTCTCTCTCCCTCTTACTGATCTCTCTCTCTCCCTGTTACTGATCTCTCTCTCTCCCTGTTACCGATCTCTCTCTCTCTCCCTGTTACTGATCTCTCTCTCCCTGTTACTGATCTCTCTCCCTGTTACTGATCTCTCTCCCTGTTACTGATCTCTCTCTCCCTGTTACTGATCTCTCTCTCCCTCTTACTGATCTCTCTCTCCCTCTTACTGATCTCTGTCTCCCTGTTACTGATCTCTCTTTCCCTCTTACTGATCTCTCTCTCCCTCTTACTGATCTCTCTCTCCCTGTTACTGATCTCTCTCTCCCTGTTACTGATCTCTCTCTCTCTGTTACTGATCTCTCTCTCCCTGTTTTGATCTCTCTCTCCCTGTTACTGGTCTGTGTCTCCCTGTTACTGATCTCTCTCTCTCTCCCTGTTATTGATCTCTCTCTCCCTGTTACTGATCTCTCTTTCCCTCTTACTGATCTCTCTCTCCCTCTTACTGATCTGTCTCTCCCTGTAACTGGTCTCTCTCTCCCTGTTACTGGACTGCCTCTTTGTTACTGATGTCTGTCTCTCTCCCTGCTACTGATCTGTCTCTCTCTCAATGCTACTGATCTCTCTCCCTGTTACTGATCTTTATCTCCCGGTTACTGATTTCTCTCTCTCTCCCTGTTACTGATCATTCTCTCTGTTACTGATCTCTCTATTTCCCTGCCTCTGATCTCTCTCCCTGTTACTGATCTTTCTCTCCCTGTTACTGATCTCTCTCTCCCCGTTACTGGTCTGTGTCTCCTTGTTACTGATCTCTCTTCCTGTTACTGATCTCTCCCTGCTACTGATCTCTATTTTGCTGTTACTGATCTCTCTCTCTGTTACTGATCTCACTCTCTCCCTATTACTGATCTCTCTCTCCCTCCTACTGATCTCTCTCTCCTTGTTACTGATCTCTCCCTCCCTGTTACTGATCTCTCTTTTCCCTGTTACTGATCTCTCTCTATCTCTGTTACTGATCTCTCTCCCTGTAACTGATCTCTCTCTCTCTCTCTCTGTTACTGATCTCTCTCTCTCCCTGTTACTGATCTCGCTCTCTCCCTGTTACTGATCTCTCTCTATCTCTGTTACTGATCTCTCTCCCTGTTACTGATCTCTCTCTCTCTCTGTTACTGATCTCTCTCTCCCTGTTACTGATCTCTCTCTCTCCCTGTTACTGATCTCTCTCTCCCTGTTACCGATCTCTCTCTCCCTGTTACTGATCTGTGTCTCCTTGTTACTGAAGTCTGTCACTCAACCTGCTGTGGATCTCTCTCCCTCTTTCTGATCTCTCTCTCCCTGTTACTGATCTCTCTCTCTCCCTCTTACTGATCTCTCTCTCTCCCTCTTACTGATCTCTCTCTCTCCCTGTTACTGATCTCTCTCTCTCCCTGTTTCCGATCTCTATCTCCCTGTTACTGATCTCTCTCCCTGCTACTGATCTCTCTCTCCCTGTTACTGATCTCTCTCTCTCCCTGTTACTGGACTGCCTCTTTGTTACTGATGTCTGTCTCTCTCCCTGCTACTGATCTCTCTCTCTCTCTCAATGCTACTGATCTCTCTCCCTGTTACTGATCTTTATCTCCCGGTTACTGATTTCTCTCACTCTCCCTCTTAATGATCATTCTCTCTGTTACTGATCTCTCTATTTCCCTGCCTCTGATCTCTCTCCCTGTTACTGATCTCTCTCTCCCTGTTACTGATCTCTCTCTCCCTGTTACTGGTCTGTGTCTCCTTGTTACTGATGTCTGTCACTCTCCCTGCTACTGATCTGTCTCTCTCTCTCAATGCTATTGATTTCTCTCCCTGTTATTGATCTCTCTCTCCCTGCTCCTGACCTCTCCCTGTTACTGATCTCTCTCTCTCTCTCCCTGTTACTGATCTCTCTCTCCCTGTTTTGATCTCTCTCTCCCTGTTACTGGTCTGTGACTCCCTGTTACTGATCTCTCTCTCTCCCTGTCATTGATCTCTCTCTCCCTGTTATTGATCTCTCTCTCCCTGTTACTGATCACTCTCTCCCTGTTACTGATCTCTCTCTCCCTGTTTTGATCTCTCTCTCCCTGTTACTGGTCTGTGTCTCCCTGTTACTGATCTCTCTCTCTCTCCCTGTTATTGATCTCTCTCTCCCTGTTATTGATCTCTCTCTCCCTGTTACTGATCTCTCTCTCCCTGTTACTGATCTCTCTCCCTGTTACTTATCTCTCTCTCCCTGTTACTGATCTCTCTTTCCCTCTTACTGATCTGTGTCTCCTCGTTACTGATCTCTCTCTCCCTGTTACTGATCTCTCTCCCTGTTACTGATCTCTCTCTCTCCCTCTTACTGATCTCTCTCTCCCTGTTTTGATCTCTCTCTCCCTGTTACTGGTCTGTGTCTTCCTGTTACTGATCTCTCTCTCTCTCCCTGTTATTGATCTCTCTCTCCCTGTTACTGATCTCTCTCTCCCTCTTACTGATCTCTCTCTCGCTGTTACTGATCTCTCTCTCTCCCTGTTACTGATCTCTCTTTCCCTCTTACTGATCTCTCTCTCCCTCTTACTGATCTGTCTCTCCCTGTTACTGATCTCTCTCCCTGTTACTGATCTCTCTCTCCCTGTTACTGATCTCTCTTTCCCTCTTACTGATCTGTGTCTCCTCGTTACTGATCTCTCGCTCCCTGTTACTGATCTCTCACCCTGTTACTGATCTCTCTCTCTCCCTCTTACTGATCTCTCTCTCCCGGTTTTGATATCTCTCTCCCTGTTATTGATCTCTCTCTCTCCCTGTTATTGATCTCTCTCTCCCTGTTATTGATCTCTCTCTCCCTGTTACTGATCTCTCTCTCCCTCTTACTGATCTCTCTCTCCCTGTTACTGATCTGTCTCTCCCTGTTACTGACCTCTCTTTCCTTCTTACTGATCTCGCTCTCCCTCTTACTGATCTGTCTCTCCCTGTTACTGATCTCTCTCTCCCTGTTACTGATCTCTCTCCCTGTTACTGATCTCTCTCCCTGTTACTGATCTCTCTCTCCCTGTTACTGATCTCTCTCTCCCTCTTACTGATCTCTCTCTCCCTCTTACTGATCTCTCTCTCCCTGTTACTGATCTCTCTTTCCCTCTTACTGATCTCTCTCCCTCTTACTGATCTCTCTCTCCCTCTTACTGATCTCTCTCTCCCTGTTACTGATCTCTCTTTCCCTCTTACTGATCTGTGTCTCCTCATTACTGATCTCTCTCTCCCTGTTACTGATCTCTCTCCCTGTTACTGATCTCTCTCTCCCTGTTACTGATCTCTCTCTCCCTGTTACTGATCTCTCTCACTCTGTTACTGATCTCTCTCTCCCTGTTACTGAAGTCTGTCACTCTCACTGCTACGGATCTCTCTCCCTCTTTCTGATCTCCCTCTCCCTGTTACTGATCTCCCTCTCTCCCTCTTACTGATCTCTCTCTCTCCCTCTTACTGATCTCTCTCTCTCCCTGTTACTGATCTCTCTCTCTCCCTGTTACCGATCTCTCTCTCTCTCCCTGTTACTGATCTCTCTCTCCCTGTTACTGATCTCTCTCCCTGTTACTGATCTCTCTCCCTGTTACTGATCTCTCTCTCCCTGTTACTGATCTCTCTCTCCCTCTTACTGATCTCTCTCTCCCTCTTACTGATCTCTGTCTCCCTGTTACTGATCTCTCTTTCCCTCTTACTGATCTCTCTCTCCCTCTTACTGATCTCTCTCTCCCTGTTACTGATCTCTCTCTCCCTGTTACTGATCTCTCTCTCTCTGTTACTGATCTCTCTCTCCCTGTTTTGATCTCTCTCTCCCTGTTACTGGTCTGTGTCTCCCTGTTACTGATCTCTCTCTCTCTCCCTGTTATTGATCTCTCTCTCCCTGTTACTGATCTCTCTTTCCCTCTTACTGATCTCTCGCTCCCTCTTACTGATCTGTCTCTCCCTGTAACTGGTCTCTCTCTCCCTGTTACTGGACTGCCTCTTTGTTACTGATGTCTGTCTCTCTCCCTGCTACTGATCTGTCTCTCTCTCAATGCTACTGATCTCTCTCCCTGTTACTGATCTTTATCTCCCGGTTACTGATTTCTCTCTCTCTCCCTGTTACTGATCATTCTCTCTGTTACTGATCTCTCTATTTCCCTGCCTCTGATCTCTCTCCCTGTTACTGATCTTTCTCTCCCTGTTACTGATCTCTCTCTCCCCGTTACTGGTCTGTGTCTCCTTGTTACTGATCTCTCTTCCTGTTACTGATCTCTCCCTGCTACTGATCTCTATTTTGCTGTTACTGATCTCTCTCTCTGTTACTGATCTCACTCTCTCCCTATTACTGATCTCTCTCTCCCTCCTACTGATCTCTCTCTCCTTGTTACTGATCTCTCCCTCCCTGTTACTGATCTCTCTTTTCCCTGTTACTGATCTCTCTCTATCTCTGTTACTGATCTCTCTCCCTGTAACTGATCTCTCTCTCTCTCTCTCTCTCTGTTACTGATCTCTCTCTCTCCCTGTTACTGATCTCGCTCTCTCCCTGTTACTGATCTCTCTCTATCTCTGTTACTGATCTCTCTCCCTGTTACTGATCTCTCTCTCTCTCTGTTACTGATCTCTCTCTCCCTGTTACTGATCTCTCTCTCTCCCTGTTACTGATCTCTCTCTCCCTGTTACCGATCTCTCTCTCCCTGTTACTGATCTGTGTCTCCTTGTTACTGAAGTCTGTCACTCAACCTGCTGTGGATCTCTCTCCCTCTTTCTGATCTCTCTCTCCCTGTTACTGATCTCTCTCTCTCCCTCTTACTGATCTCTCTCTCTCCCTCTTACTGATCTCTCTCTCTCCCTGTTACTGATCTCTCTCTCTCCCTGTTTCCGATCTCTATCTCCCTGTTACTGATCTCTCTCCCTGCTACTGATCTCTCTCTCCCTGTTACTGATCTCTCTCTCTCCCTGTTACTGGACTGCCTCTTTGTTACTGATGTCTGTCTCTCTCCCTGCTACTGATCTCTCTCTCTCTCTCAATGCTACTGATCTCTCTCCCTGTTACTGATCTTTATCTCCCGGTTACTGATTTCTCTCACTCTCCCTCTTAATGATCATTCTCTCTGTTACTGATCTCTCTATTTCCCTGCCTCTGATCTCTCTCCCTGTTACTGATCTCTCTCTCCCTGTTACTGATCTCTCTCTCCCTGTTACTGGTCTGTGTCTCCTTGTTACTGATGTCTGTCACTCTCCCTGCTACTGATCTGTCTCTCTCTCTCAATGCTATTGATTTCTCTCCCTGTTATTGATCTCTCTCTCCCTGCTCCTGACCTCTCCCTGTTACTGATCTCTCTCTCTCTCTCCCTGTTACTGATCTCTCTCTCCCTGTTTTGATCTCTCTCTCCCTGTTACTGGTCTGTGACTCCCTGTTACTGATCTCTCTCTCTCCCTGTCATTGATCTCTCTCTCCCTGTTATTGATCTCTCTCTCCCTGTTACTGATCACTCTCTCCCTGTTACTGATCTCTCTCTCCCTGTTTTGATCTCTCTCTCCCTGTTACTGGTCTGTGTCTCCCTGTTACTGATCTCTCTCTCTCTCCCTGTTATTGATCTCTCTCTCCCTGTTATTGATCTCTCTCTCCCTGTTACTGATCTCTCTCTCCCTGTTACTGATCTCTCTCCCTGTTACTGATCTCTCTTTCCCTCTTACTGATCTGTGTCTCCTCGTTACTGATCTCTCTCTCCCTGTTACTGATCTCTCTCTCTCCCTCTTACTGATCTCTCTCCCTGTTACTGATCTCTCTCCCTGTTACTGATCTCTCTCCCTGTTACTGATCTCTCTCTCTCCCTCTTACTGATCTCTCTCTCCCTGTTTTGATCTCTCTCTCCCTGTTACTGGTCTGTGTCTTCCTGTTACTGATCTCTCTCTCTCTCCCTGTTATTGATCTCTCTCTCCCTGTTACTGATCTCTCTCTCCCTCTTACTGATCTCTCTCTCGCTGTTACTGATCTCTCTCTCTCCCTGTTACTGATCTCTCTTTCCCTCTTACTGATCTCTCTCTCCCTCTTACTGATCTGTCTCTCCCTGTTACTGATCTCTCTCCCTGTTACTGATCTCTCTCTCCCTGTTACTGATCTCTCTTTCCCTCTTACTGATCTGTGTCTCCTCGTTACTGATCTCTCGCTCCCTGTTACTGATCTCTCACCCTGTTACTGATCTCTCTCTCTCCCTCTTACTGATCTCTCTCTCCCGGTTTTGATATCTCCCTCCCTGTTATTGATCTCTCTCTCCCTGTTACTGATCTCTCTCTCCCTCTTACTGATCTCTCTCTCCCTGTTACTGATCTGTCTCTCCCTGTTACTGACCTCTCTTTCCTTCTTACTGATCTCGCTCTCCCTCTTACTGATCTGTCTCTCCCTGTTACTGATCTCTCTCTCCCTGTTACTGATCTCTCTCCCTGTTACTGATCTCTCTCCCTGTTACTGATCTCTCTCTCCCTGTTACTGATCTCTCTCTCCCTCTTACTGATCTCTCTCTCCCTCTTACTGATCTCTCTCTCCCTGTTACTGATCTCTCTTTCCCTCTTACTGATCTCTCTCCCTCTTACTGATCTGTCTCTCCCTGTTACTGATCTCTCTCTCCCTGTTACTGATCTCTCTTTCCCTCTTACTGATCTGTGTCTCCTCGTTACTGATCTCTCTCTCCCTGTTACTGATCTCTCTTCCTGTTACTGATCTCTCTCTCCCTGTTACTGATCTCTCTCTCCCTGTTACTGATCTCTCTCTCCCTGTTACTGATCTCTCTCTCCCTGTTACTGAAGTCTGTCACTCTCACTGCTACGGATCTCTCTCCCTCTTTCTGATCTCCCTCTCCCTGTTACTGATCTCCCTCTCTCCCTCTTACTGATCTCTCTCTCCCTCTTACTGATCTCTGTCTCCCTGTTACTGATCTCTCTTTCCCTCTTACTGATCTCTCTCTCCCTCTTACTGATCTCTCTCTCCCTGTTACTGATCTCTCTCTCCCTGTTACTGATCTCTCTCTCCCTGTTACTGATCTCTCTCCCTGTTACTGATCTCTCTCCCTGTTACTGATCTCTCTCTCCCTGTTACTGATCTCTCTCTCCCTCTTACTGATCTCTCTCTCCCTCTTACTGATCTCTGTCTCCCTGTTACTGATCTCTCTTTCCCTCTTACTGATCTCTCTCTCCCTCTTACTGATCTCTCTCTCCCTGTTACTGATCTCTCTCTCCCTGTTACTGATCTCTCTCTCCCTGTTACTGATCTCTCCCTGTTACAGATCTCTCTCTCTCTCTCTGTTACTGATCTCTCTCTCCCTGTTTTGATCTCTCTCTCCCTGTTACTGGTCTGTGTCTCCCTGTTACTGATCTCTCTCTCTCTCCCTGTTATTGATCTCTCTTTCCCTGTTATTGATCTCTCTCTCCCTGTTAATGATCTCTCTCTCCCTGTTACTGATCTCTCTCTCCCTGTTACTGATCTCTCTCTCCCTGTTACTGATCTCACTCTCCCTGTTACTGATCTCTCTTTCCCTCTTACTGATCTCTCTCTCCCTCTTACTGATCTGTCTCTCCCTGTAACTGATCTCTCTCTCCCTGTTACTGATCTCTCTCCCTGTTACTGACCTCTCTCCCTGTTACTTATCTCTCTCTCCCTGTTCCTGATTTCTCTTTCCCTCTTACTGATCTGTGTCTCCTCGTTACTGATCTCTCTCTCCCTGTTCCTGACCTCTCCCTGTTACAGATCTCTCTCTCTCTCTCTGTTACTGATCTCTCTCTCCCTGTTTTGATCTCTCTCCCTGTTACTGGTCTGTGTCTCCCTGTTACTGATCTCTCTCTCTCTCCCTGTTATTGATCTCTCTCTCCCTGTTACTGATCTCTCTCTCCCTCTTACTGATCTCTCTCTCCCTGTTACTGATCTCTCTTTCCCTCTTACTGATCTCTCTCTCCCTCTTACTGATCTGTCTCTCCCTGTTACTGATCTCTCTCCCTGTTACTGATCTCTCTCGCTGTTACTGATCTCTCTCTCCCTGTTACTGATCTCTCTTTCCCTCTTACTGATCTGTGTCTCCTCGTTACTGATCTCTCTCTCCCTGTTACTGATCTCTCTCCCTGTTACTGATCTCTCTCTCTCCCTCTTACTGATCTCTCTCTCTCCCTGTTACTGATCTCTCTCTCCCTGTTTTGATATCTCTCTCCCTGTTACTGATCTCTCTCTTCCTCTTACTGATCTCTCTCTCCCTGTTACTGATCTCTCTCTCCCTGTTACTGATCTCTCTTTCCTTCTTACTGATCCCTCTCTCCCTCTTACTGATCTGTCTCTCCCTGTTACTGATCTCTCTCTCCCTGTTACTGATCTCTCTTTCCCTCTTACTGATCTGTGTCTCCTCGTTACTGATCTCTCTCTCCCTGTTACTGATCTCTCTCCCTGTTACTGATCTCTCCCCCTGTTACTGATCTCTCTCTCTCTGTTACTGATCTCTCTCTCCCTGTTACTGGTCTGTGTCTCCTTGTTACTGAAGTCTGTCACTCTCCCTGCTACGGATCTCTCTCCCTCTTACTGACCTCCCTCTCCCTGTTACTGATCTCCCTCTCTCCCTCTTACTGATCTCTCTCTCTCCCTGTTACCGATCTCTATTTCCCTGTTACTGATCTCTCTCCCTGCCACTGATCTCTCTCTCCCTGTTACTGACTCTCTCTCCCTCTTACTGATCTCTCTCTCCCTGTTACTGATCTCTCTTTCCCTCTTACTGATCTCTATCTCCCTGTTACTGATCTATCTTTCCCTCTTACTGATCTCTCTCTCCCCGTTACTGATCTCTCTTTCCCTCTTACTGATCTCTCTCTCCCTGTTACTGAACTCTCTCTCCCTGTTACTGGTCAGTGTCTCCCTGTTACTGATCTCTCTCTCGCTCCCTGTTATTGATCTCTCTCTCCCTGTTACTGATCTCTCTCTCCCTCTTACTGATCTCTCTCTCCCTCTTACTGATCTCTCTCTCCCTGTTACTGATCTCTCTTTCCCTCTTACTGATCCCTCTCTCCCTCTTACTGATCTGTCTCTCCCTGTTACTGATCTCTCTCTCCCTGTTACTGATCTCTCTTTCCCTCTTACTGATCTGTGTCTCCTCGTAACTGATCTCTCCCCCTGTTACTGATCTCTCTCCCTGTTACTGATCTCTCCCCCTGTTACTGATCCCTCTCTCTCTCTGTTACTGATCTCTCTCTCCCTGTTACTGGTCTGTGTCTCCTTGTTACTGAAGTCTGTCACTCTCCCTGCTACGGATCTCTCTCCCTCTTACTGACCTCCCTCTCCCTGTTACTGATCTCCCTCTCTCCCTCTTACTGATCTCTCTCTCTCCCTGTTACTGATCTCTCTCTCTCCCTGTTACCAATCTCTATTTCCCTGTTACTGATCTCTCTCCCTGCCACTGATCTCTCTCTCCCTGTTACTGACTCTCTCTCCCTCTTACTGATCTCTCTCTCCCTGTTACTGATCTCTCTTTCCCTCTTACTGATCTCTCTCTCCCTGTTACTGATCTATCTTTCCCTCTTACTGATCTCTCTCTCCCCGTTACTGATCTCTCTTTCCCTCTTACTGATCTCTCTCTCCCTGTTACTGAACTCTCTCTCCCTGTGACTGGTCTGTGTCTCCCTGTTTCTGATCTCTCTCCCTGTTTCTGATCTCTCTCCCTGTTTCTGATCTCTCTCCCTGTTACTGATCTCTCTCCCTGTTACTGATCTCTATTTTGCTGCTACTGATCTCTATTATGCTGTTACTGATCTCTCTCTCCCTGTTACTGATCTCTCTCTCCCTGGTACTGATCTCCCTCTCTCCCTGTTACTGGACTGCCTCTTTGTTACTGATGTCTGTCTCTCTCCCTGCTACTGATCTCTCTCTCTCTCAATGCTACTGATCTCTCTCCCTGTTACTGATCTTTATCTCCCGGTTACTGATTTCTCTCTCTCTCCCTGTTACTGATCATTCTCTCTGTTACTGATCTCTCTATTTCCCTGCCTCTGATCTCTCTCCCTGTTACTGATCTTTCTCTCCCTGTTACTGATCTCTCTCTCCCCGTTACTGGTCTGTGTCTCCTTGTTACTGATCTCTCTTCCTGTTACTGATCTCTCCCTGCTACTGATCTCTATTTTGCTGTTACTGATCTCTCTCTCTGTTACTGATCTCACTCTCTCCCTATTACTGATCTCTCTCTCCCTCCTACTGATCTCTCTCTCCTTGTTACTGATCTCTCCCTCCCTGTTACTGATCTCTCTTTTCCCTGTTACTGATCTCTCTCTATCTCTGTCACTGATCTCTCTCCCTGTAACTGATCTCTCTCTCTCTCTCTCTCTCTCTCTCTCTGTTACTGATCTCTCTCTCTCCCTGTTACTGATCTCTCTCTCTCCCTGTTACTGATCTCTCTCTATCTCTGTTACTGATCTCTCTCCCTGTTACTGATCTCTCTCTCTCTCTGTTACTGATCTCTCTCTCCCTGTTACTGATCTCTCTCTCTCCCTGTTACTGATCTCTCTCTCCCTGTTACTGATCTCTCTCTCCCTGTTACTGATCTGTGTCTCCTTGTTACTGAAGTCTGTCACTCAACCTGCTGTGGATCTCTCTCCCTCTTTCTGATCTCTCTCTCCCTGTTACTGATCTCTCTCTCTCCCTCTTACTGATCTCTCTCTCTCCCTCTTACTGATCTCTCTCTCTCCCTGTTACTGATCTCTCTCTCTCCCTGTTTCCGATCTCTATCTCCCTGTTACTGATCTCTCTCCCTGCTACTGATCTCTCTCTCCCTGTTACTGATCTCTCTCTCTCCCTGTTACTGGACTGCCTCTTTGTTACTGATGTCTGTCTCTCTCCCTGCTACTGATCTCTCTCTCAATGCTACTGATCTCTCTCCCTGTTACTGATCTTTATCTCCCGGTTACTGATTTCTCTCACTCTCCCTCTTAATGATCATTCTCTCTGTTACTGATCTCTCTATTTCCCTGCCTCTGATCTCTCTCCCTGTTACTGATCTCTCTCTCCCTGTTACTGATCTCTCTCTCCCTGTTACTGGTCTGTGTCTCCTTGTTACTGATGTCTGTCACTCTCCCTGCTACTGATCTGTCTCTCTCTCTCAATGCTATTGATTTCTCTCCCTGTTATTGACCTCTCTCTCCCTGTTCCTGACCTCTCCCTGTTACTGATCTCTCTCTCTCTCTCCCTGTTACTGATCTCTCTCTCCCTGTTTTGATCTCTCTCTCCCTGTTACTGGTCTGTGTCTCCCTGTTACTGATCTCTCTCTCTCTCCCTGTCATTGATCTCTCTCTCCCTGTTATTGATCTCTCTCTCCCTGTTACTGATCACTCTCTCCCTGTTACTGATCTCTCTCTCCCTGTTTTGATCTCTCTCTCCCTGTTACTGGTCTGTGTCTCCCTGTTACTGATCTCTCTCTCTCTCCCTGTTATTGATATCTCTCTCCCTGTTACAGATCTCTCTCCCTGTAACTTATCTCTCTCTCCCTGTTACTGATCTCTCTTTCCCTCTTACTGATCTGTGTCTCCTCGTTACTGATCTCTCTCTCCCTGTTACTGATCTCTCTCCCTGTTACTGATCTCTCCCCCTGTTCCTGATCTCTCTCTCTCTGTTACTGATCTCTCTCTCCCTGTTACTGGTCTGTGTCTCCTTGTTACTGAAGTCTGTCACTCTCCCTGCAACGGATCTCTCTCCCTCTTACTGACCTCCCTCTCCCTGTTACTGATCTCCCTCTCTCCCTCTTACTGATCTCTCTCTCTCCCTGTTACTGATCTCTCTCTCTCCCTGTTACCGATCTCTATTTCCCTGTTACTGATCTCTCTCCCTGCCACTGATCTCTCTCTCCCTGTTACTGACTCTCTCTCCCTCTTACTGATCTCTCTCTCCCTGTTACTGACTCTCTCTCCCTCTTACTGATCTCTCTCTCCCTGTTACTGATCTCTATCTCCCTGTTACTGATCTATCTTTCCCTCTTACTGATCTCTCTCTCCCCGTTACTGATCTCTCTTTCCCTCTTACTGATCTCTCTCTCCCTGTTACTGAACTCTCTCTCCCTGTTACTGGTCAGTGTCTCCCTGTTACTGATCTCTCTCTCGCTCCCTGTTATTGATCTCTCTCTCCCTGTTACTGATCTCTCTCTCCCTCTTACTGATCTCTCTCTCCCTGTTACTGATCTCTCTCTCCCTGTTACTGATCTCTCTTTCCCTCTTACTGATCTGTGTCTCCTCGTTACTGATCTCTCTCCCCCTGTTACTGATCTCTCTCCCTGTTACTGATCTCTCCCCCTGTTACTAATCCCTCTCTCTCTCTGTTACTGATCTCTCTCTCCCTGTTACTGGTCTGTGTCTCCTTGTTACTGAAGTCTGTCACTTCTCTGCTACGGATCTCTCTCCCTCTTACTGACCTCCCTCTCCCTGTTACTGATCTCCCTCTCTCCCTCTTACTGATCTCTCTCTCTCCCTGTTACTGATCTCTCTCTCTCCCTGTTACCAATCTCTATTTCCCTGTTACTGATCTCTCTCCCTGCCACTGATCTCTCTCTCCCTGTTACTGACTCTCTCTCCCTCTTACTGATCTCTCTCTCCCTGTTACTGATCTCTCTTTCCCTCTTACTGATCTCTCTCTCCCTCTTACTGATCTCTATCTCCCTCTTACTGATCTATCTTTCCCTCTTACTGATCTCTCTCTCCCCGTTACTGATCTCTCTTTCCCTCTTACTGATCTCTCTCTCCCTGTTACTGAACTCTCTCTCCCTGTGACTGGTCTGTGTCTCCCTGTTTCTGATCTCTCTCCCTGTTTCTGATCTCTCTCCCTGTTTCTGATCTCTCTCCCTGTTACTGATCTCTCTCCCTGTTACTGATCTCTATTTTGCTGCTACTGATCTCTATTATGCTGTTACTGATCTCTCTCTCCCTGTTACTGATCTCTCTCTCCCTGGGACTGATCTCCCTCTCTCCCTGTTACTGGACTGCCTCTTTGTTACTGATGTCTGTCTCTCTCCCTGCTACTGATCTGTCTCTCTCTCAATGCTACTGATCTCTCTCCCTGTTACTGATCTTTATCTCCCGGTTACTGATTTCTCTCTCTCTCCCTGTTACTGATCATTCTCTCTGTTACTGATCTCTCTATTTCCCTGCCTCTGATCTCTCTCCCTGTTACTGATCTTTCTCTCCCTGTTACTGATCTCTCTCTCCCCGTTACTGGTCTGTGTCTCCTTGTTACTGATCTCTCTTCCTGTTACTGATCTCTCCCTGCTACTGATCTCTATTTTGCTGTTACTGATCTCTCTCTCTGTTACTGATCTCATTCTCTCCCTATTACTGATCTCTCTCTCCCTCCTACTGATCTCTCTCTCCTTGTTACTGATCTCTCCCTCCCTGTTACTGATCTCTCTTTTCCCTGTTACTGATCTCTCTCTATCTCTGTTACTGATCTCTCTCCCTGTAACTGATCTCTCTCTCTCTCTCTCTCTCTGTTACTGATCTCTCTCTCTCCCTGTTACTGATCTCTCTCTCTCCCTGTTACTGATCTCTCTCTATCTCTGTTACTGATCTCTCTCTCCCTGTTACTGATCTCTCTCTCTCCCTGTTACTGATCTCTCTCTCCCTGTTACTGATCTCTCTCTCCCTGTTACTGATCTGTGTCTCCTTGTTACTGAAGTCTGTCACTCAACCTGCTGTGGATCTCTCTCCCTCTTTCTGATCTCTCTCTCCCTGTTACTGATCTCTCTCTCTCCCTCTTACTGATCTCTCTCTCTCCCTCTTACTGATCTCTCTCTCTCCCTGTTACTGATCTCTCTCTCTCCCTGTTTCCGATCTCTATCTCCCTGTTACTGATCTCTCTCCCTGCTACTGATCTCTCTCTCCCTGTTACTGATCTCTCTCTCTCCCTGTTACTGGACTGCCTCTTTGTTACTGATGTCTGTCTCTCTCCCTGCTACTGATCTCTCTCTCTCTCTCAATGCTACTGATCTCTCTCCCTGTTACTGATCTTTATCTCCCGGTTACTGATTTCTCTCACTCTCCCTCTTAATGATCATTCTCTCTGTTACTGATCTCTCTATTTCCCTGCCTCTGATCTCTCTCCCTGTTACTGATCTCTCTCTCCCTGTTACTGATCTCTCTCTCCCTGTTACTGGTCTGTGTCTCCTTGTTACTGATGTCTGTCACTCTCCCTGCTACTGATCTGTCCCTCTCTCTCAATGCTATTGATTTCTCTCCCTGTTATTGATCTCTCTCTCCCTGTTCCTGACCTCTCCCTGTTACTGATCTCTCTCTCTCACTCCCTGTTACTGATCTCTCTCTCCCTGTTTTGATCTCTCTCTCCCTGTTACTGGTCTGTGTCTCCCTGTTACTGATCTCTCTCTCTCTCCCTGTCATTGATCTCTCTCTCCCTGTTATTGATCTCTCTCTCCCTGTTACTGATCACTCTCTCCCTGTTACTGATCTCTCTCTCCCTGTTTTGATCTCTCTCTCCCTGTTACTGGTCTGTGTCTCCCTGTTACTGATCTCTCTCTCTCTCCCTGTTATTGATCTCTCTCTCCCTGTTATTGATCTCTCTCTCCCTGTTACTGATCTCTCTCTCCCTGTTACTGATCTCTCTCCCTGTTACTTATCTCTCTCTCCCTGTTACTGATCTCTCTTTCCCTCTTACTGATCTGTGTCTCCTCGTTACTGATCTCTCTCTCCCTGTTACTGATCTCTCTTCCTGTTACTGATCTCTCTCTCTCTCCCTGTTATTGATCTCTCTCTCCCTGTTACTGATCTCTCTCTCCCTCTTACTGATCTCTCTCTCCCTGTTACTGATCTCTCTCTCTCCCTGTTACTGATCTCTCTTTCCCTCTTACTGATCTCTTTCTCCCTCTTACTGATCTGTCTCTCCCTGTTACTGATCTCTCTCCCTGTTACTGATCTCTCTCTCCCTGTTACTGATCTCTCTTTCCCTCTTACTGATCTGTGTCTCCTCGTTACTGATCTCTCGCTCCCTGTTACTGATCTCTCACCCTGTTACTGATCTCTCTCTCTCCCTCTTACTGATCTCTCTCTCCCGGTTTTGATATCTCTCTCCCTGTTATTGATCTCTCTCACCCTGTTACTGATCTCTCTCTCCCTCTTACTGATCTCTCTCTCCCTGTTACTGATCTGTCTCTCCCTGTTACTGACCTCTCTTTCCTTCTTACTGATCTCTCTCTCCCTCTTTCTGATCGGTCTCTCCCTGTTACTGATCTCTCTCTCCCTGTTACTGATCTCTCTCCCTGTTACTGATCTCTCTCCCTGTTACTGATCTCTCTCTCCCTGTTACTGATCTCTCTCTCCCTCTTACTGATCTCTCTCTCCCTCTTACTGATCTCTCTCTCCCTGTTACTGATCTCTCTTTCCCTCTTACTGATCTCTCTCTCCCTCTTACTGATCTGTCTCTCCCTGTTACTGATCTCTCTCTCCCTGTTACTGATCTCTCTCCCTGTTACTGATCTCTCTCTCCCTGTTACTGATCTCTCTCTCCCTGTTCCTTATCTCTCTTTCCCTCTTACTGATCTGTGTCTCCTCGTTACTGATCTCTCTCTCCCTGTTACTGATCTCTCTCCCTGTTACTGATCTCTCTCCCTGTTTCTGATCTCTCTCGCCCTGTTACTGATCTCTCTCTCCCTGTTACTGATCTCTCTCTCTCCCTGTTACTGATCTCTCTCCCTGCTACTGATCTCTCTCTCCCTGTGACTGATTTCTCTCTCCCTGTTATTGATCTCTCTCTCCCTGTTCCTGACCTCTCCCTGTTACAGATCTCTCTCTCTCTCTCTCTGTTACTGATCTCTCTCTCCCTGTTTTGATCTCTCTCTCCCTGTTACTGGTCTGTGTCTCCCTGTTACTGATCTCTCTCTCTCTCCCTGTTATTGATCACTCTCTCCCTGTTATTGATCTCTCTCTCCCTGTTACTGATCTCTCTCTCCCTGTTACTGATCTCTCTCTCCCTGTTACTGATCTCACTCTCCCTGTTACTGATCTCTCTTTCCCTCTTACTGATCTCTCTCTCCCTCTTACTGATCTGTCTCTCCCTGTTACTGATCTCTCTCTCCCTGTTACTGATCTCTCTCCCTGTTAGTGATCTCTCTCCCTGTTACTTATCTCTCTCTCCCTGTTACTGATTTCTCTTTCCCTCTTACTGATCTGTGTCTCCTCGTTACTGATCTCTCTCTCCCTGTTACTGATCTCTCTCTCCCTGTTACTGATCTCTCTTTCCCTCTTACTGATCTCTCTCTCCGTCTTACTGATCTGTCTCTCCCTGTTACTGATCTCTCTCTCCCTGTTACTGATCTCTCTCCCTGTTACTGATCTCTCTCCCTGTTACTGATCTCTCTCTCCCTGTTACTGATCTCTCTTTCCCTCTTACTGATCTGTGTCTCCTCGTTACTGATCTCTCTCTCCCTGTTACTGATCTCTCTCCCTGTTACTGATCTCTCTCTCTCCCTCTTACTGATCTCTCTCTCCCTGTTTTGATATCTCTCTCCCTGTTACTGGTCTGTGTCTCCCTGTTACTGATCTCTCTCTCGCTCCCTGTTATTGATCTCTCTCTCCCTGTTACTGATCTCTCTCTCCCTCTTACTGATCTCTCTCTCCCTGTTACTGATCTCTCTCTCCCTGTTACTGATCTCTCTTTCCCTCTTACTGATCCCTCTCTCCCTCTTACTGATCTGTCTCTCCCTGTTACTGATCTCTCTCTCCCTGTTACTGATCTCTCTTTCCCTCTTACTGATCTGTGTCTCCTCGTTACTGATCTCTCTCTCCCTGTTACTGATCTCTCTCCCTGTTACTGATCTCTCCCCCTGTTACTGATCTCTCTCTCTCTGTTACTGATCTCTCTCTCCCTGTTACTGGTCTGTGTCTCCTTGTTACTGAAGTCTGTCACTCTCCCTGCTACGGATCTCTCTCCCTCTTACTGACCTCCCTCTCCCTGTTACTGATCTCCCTCTCTCCCTCTTACTGATCTCTCTCTCTCCCTGTTACTGATCTCTCTCTCTCCCTGTTACTGATCTCTCTCTCTCCCTGTTACCGATCTCTATTTCCCTGTTACTGATCTCTCTCCCTGCCACTGATCTCTCTCTCCCTGTTACTGACTCTCTCTCCCTCTTACTGATCTCTCTCTCCCTGTTACTGATCTCTCTTTCCCTCTTACTGATCTCTCTCTCCCTCTTACTGATCTCTATCTCCCTGTTACTGATCTATCTTTCCCTCTTACTGATCTCTCTCTCTCCCCATTACTGATCTCTCTTTCCCTCTTACTGATCTCTCTCTCCCTGTTACTGAAGTCTCTCTCCCTGTTACTGGTCTGTGTCTCCCTGTTACTGATCTCTCTCTCGCTCCCTGTTATTGATCTCTCTCTCCCTGTTACTGATCTCTCTCTCCCTCTTACTGATCTCTCTCTCCCTGTTACTGATCTCTCTCTCCCTGTTACTGATCTCTCTTTCCCTCTTACTGATCCCTCTCTCCCTCTTACTGATCTGTCTCTCCCTGTTACTGATCTCTCTCTCCCTGTTACTTATCTGTCTCTCCCTGTTACTGATCTCTCTCTCCCTGTTACTGGTCTGTGTCTCCTCGTTACTGATGTCTGTCACTCTCTCTGCTACTGATCTCTCTGTCTCAATGGCGGCACGGCAGCACAGTGGTTAGCACTGCTGCTTCACAGCTCCAGGGACCTGGGTTCGATTCCTGGCTTCGGCCACTGTCTGTGTGGAGTTTACACATTCTCCTCGTGTCTGCGTGGGTTTCCCCCGGGTGCTCCGGTTTCCTCCCACAGTTCAAAAATGTGCGGGTTAGTTTGATTGGCCATGCTAAAAATTGCCCTTCGTGCCCTGGGATGCATAGGTTAGAGGGATTAGTGGGTAAATATGTAGGGATATGGGGATAGGTCCTGTGTGGGATTATGGTCGGTGCAGACTCGATGGGCCGAATAGCCTTTTTCTGTACTGTAGGGTTTCTATGATTTCTATGAATGCTACTGATCTCTCCTCCTGTTACTGATCTCTCTCTCCCTGTTACTGATCTCTCCTCCTGTTACTGATCTCTCTCTCCCTGTTACTGAACTCTCTCTCCCTGTTACTGATCTCTCTCTCCCTGTTACTGATCTCTCTCTCCCTGCTACTGATCTCTCTCCCTCTTACTGATCTCTCTCTCCCTGTCACTGATCTCTCTCTCCCTGTGACTGGTCTCTGTTTCCTTGATACTGATGTCTCTCACTCACTCTGCTACTGATCTCTCTCTCCCTCTTACTGATCTCTCTCTCCCTGTTACTGATCTCTCTCTCCCTCTTACTGATCTCTCTTGCCCTCTTACTGATCTCTCTCTCCCTCTTACTGATCTGTCTCTCCCTGTTACTGATCTGTCTCTCCCTGTTACTGATCTCTCTCTCCCTGTTACTGATCTCTCTCTCTCCCTGTTACTGATCTCTCTCTCCCTGTTACTGATCTCTCTCTCCCTGTTACTGGTCTGTGTCTCCTTGTTACTGAAGTCTGTCACTCAACCTGCTGTGGATCTCTCTCCCTCTTTCTGATCTCTCTCTCCCTGTTACTGATCTCTCTCTCTCCCTCTTACTGATCTCTCTCTCTCCCTCTTACTGATCTCTCTCTCTCCCTGTTACTGATCTCTCTCTCTCCCTGTTTCCGATCTCTATCTCCCTGTTACTGATCTCTCTCCCTGCTACTGATCTCTCTCTCCCTGTTACTGATCTCTCTCTCTCCCTGTTACTGGACTGCCTCTTTGTTACTGATGTCTGTCTCTCTCCCTGCTACTGATCTCTCTCTCTCTCTCAATGCTACTGATCTCTCTCCCAGTTACTGATCTTTATCTCCCGGTTACTGATTTCTCTCACTCTCCCTCTTAATGATCATTCTCTCTGTTACTGATCTCTCTATTTCCCTGCCTCTGATCTCTCTCCCTGTTACTGATCTCTCTCTCCCTGTTACTGATCTCTCTCTCCCTGTTACTGGTCTGTGTCTCCTTGTTACTGATGTCTGTCACTCTCCCTGCTACTGATCTGTCTCTCTCTCTCAATGCTATTGATTTCTCTCCCTGTTATTGACCTCTCTCTCCCTGTTCCTGACCTCTCCCTGTTACTGATCTCTCTCTCTCTCTCCCTGTTCCTGACCTCTCCCTGTTACTGATCTCTCTCTCTCTCTCCCTGTTACTGATCTCTCTCTCCCTGTTTTGATCTCTCTCTCCCTGTTACTGGTCTGTGTCTCCCTGTTACTGATCTCTCTCTCTCTCCCTGTCATTGATCTCTCTCTCCCTGTTATTGATCTCTCTCTCCCTGTTACTGATCACTCTCTCCCTGTTACTGATCTCTCTCTCCCTGTTTTGATCTCTCTCTCCCTGTTACTGGTCTGTGTCTCCCTGTTACTGATCTCTCTCTCTCTCCCTGTTATTGATATCTCTCTCCCTGTTACTGATCTCTCTCCCTGTTACTTATCTCTCTCTCCCTGTTACTGATCTCTCTTTCCCTCTTACTGATCTGTGTCTCCTCTTTACTGATCTCTCTCTCCCTGTTACTGATCTCTCTCCCTGTTACTAATCTCTCTCTCTCCCTCTTACTGATCTCTCTCTCCCTGTTACTGATCTCCCTGTCCCTCTTACTGATCTCTCTCTCCCTGTTACTGATCTCTCTCTCTCCCTGTTACTGATCTCTCTTTCCCACTTACTGATCTCTCTCTCCCTCTTACTGATCTGTCTCTCCCTGTTACTGATCTCTCTCCCTGTTACTGATCTCTCTCTCCCTGTTACTGATCTCTCTTTCCCTCTTACTGATCTGTGTCTCCTCGTTACTGATCTCTCTCTCCCTGTTACTGATCTCTCTCCCTGTTACTGATCTCTCTCTCTCCCTCTTACTGATCTCTCTCTCCCTGTTTTGATATCTCTCTCCCTGTTACTGGTCTGTGTCTCCCTGTTACTGATCTCTCTCTCGCTCCCTGTTATTGATCTCTCTCTCCCTGTTACTGATCTCTCTCTCCCTCTTACTGATCTCTCTCTCCCTGTTACTGATCTCTCTTTCCCTCTTACTGATCTGTGTCTCCTCGTTACTGATCTCTCTCTCCCTGTTACTGATCTCTCTCCCTGTTACTGATCTCTCCCCCTGTTACTGATCTCTCTCTCTCTGTTACTGATCTCTCTCTCCCTGTTACTGGTCTGTGTCTCCTTGTTACTGAAGTCTGTCACTCTCCCTGCTACGGATCTCTCTCCCTCTTACTGACCTCCCTCTCCCTGTTACTGATCTCCCTCTCTCCCTCTTACTGATCTCTCTCTCTCCCTGTTACTGATCTCTCTCTCTCCCTGTTACCGATCTCTATTTCCCTGTTACTGATCTCTCTCCCTGCCACTGATCTCTCTCTCCCTGTTACTGACTCTCTCTCCCTCTTACTGATCTCTCTCTCCCTGTTACTGATCTCTCTTTCCCTCTTACTGATCTCTCTCTCCCTCTTACTGATCTCTATCTCCCTGTTACTGATCTATCTTTCCCTCTTACTGATCTCTCTCTCCCTGTTACTGAACTCTCTCTCCCTGTTACTGGTCTGTGTCTCCCTGTTACTGATCTCTCTCTCGCTCCCTGTTATTGATCTCTCTCTCCCTGTTACTGATCTCTCTCTCCCTCTTACTGATCTCTCTCTCCCTGTTACTGATCTCTCTCTCCCTGTTACTGATCTCTCTTTCCCTCTTACTGATCCCTCTCTCCCTCTTACTGATCTGTCTCTCCCTGTTACTGATCTCTCTCTCCCTGCTACTGATCTCTCTCTCTCTCTCAATGCTACTGATCTCTCTCCCTGTTACTGATCTTTATCTCCCGGTTACTGATTTCTCTCACTCTCCCTTTTAATGATCATTCTCTCTGTTACTGATCTCTCTATTTCCCTGCCTCTGATCTCTCTCCCTGTTACTGGTCTGTGTCTCCCTGTTACTGATCTCTCTCTCTCTCCCTGTCATTGATCTCTCTCTCCCTGTTATTGATCTCTCTCTCCCTGTTACTGATCACTCTCTCCCTGTTACTGATCTCTCTCTCCCTGTTTTGATCTCTCTCTCCCTGTTACTGGTCTGTGTCTCCCTGTTACTGATCTCTCTCTCTCTCCCTGTTATTGATCTCTTTCTCCCTGTTATTGATCTCTCTCTCCCTGTTACTGATCTCTCTCTCCCTGTTACTGATCTCTCTCCCTGTTACTTATCTCTCTCTCCCTGTTACTGATCTCTCTTTCCCTCTTACTGATCTGTGTCTCCTCGTTACTGATCTCTCTCTCCCTGTTCCTGATCTCTCTCCCTGTTACTAATCTCTCTCTCTCCCTCTTACTGATCTCTCTCTCCCTCTTACTGATCTCTCTCTCCCTGTTACTGATCTCTCTCTCTCCCTGTTACTGATCTCTCTTTCCCTCTTACTGATCTCTCTCTCCCTCTTACTGATCTGTCTCTCCCTGTTACTGATCTCTCTCCCTGTTACTGATCTCTCTCTCCCTGTTACTGATCTCTCTCTCCCTCTTACTGATCTGTGTCTCCTCGTTACTGATCTCTCTCTCCCTGTTACTGATCTCTCTCCCTGTTACTGATCTCTCTCTCTCCCTGTTACTGATCTCTCTCTCCCTGTTTTGATCTCTCTCTCCCTGTTACTGGTCTGTGTCTCCCTGTTACTGATCTCTCTCTCTTTCCCTGTCATTGATCTCTCTCTCCCTGTTATTGATCTCTCTCTCCCTGTTACTGATCACTCTCTGCCTGTTACTGATCTCTCTCTCCCTGTTTTGAACTCTCTCTCCCTGTTACTGGTCTGTGTCTCCCTGTTACTGATCTCTCTCTCTCTCCCTGTTATTGATATCTCTCTCCCTGTTACTGATCTCTCTCCCTGTTACTTATCTCTCTCTCCCTGTTACTGATCTCTCTTTCCCTCTTACTGATCTGTGTCTCCTCTTTACTGATCTCTCTCTCCCTGTTACTGATCTCTCTCCCTGTTACTAATCTCTCTCTCTCCCTCTTACTGATCTCTCTCTCCCTGTTACTGATCTCTCTCTCCCTCTTACTGATCTCTCTCTCCCTGTTACTGATCTCTCTCTCTCCCTGTTACTGATCTCTCTTTCCCTCTTACTGATCTCTCTCTCCCTCTTACTGATCTGTCTCTCCCTGTTACTGATCTCTCTCCCTGTTACTGATCTCTCTCTCCCTGTTACTGATCTCTCTTTCCCTCTTACTGATCTGTGTCTCCTCGTTACTGATCTCTCTCTCCCTGTTACTGATCTCTCTCCCTGTTACTGATCTCTCTCTCTCCCTCTTACTGATCTCTCTCTCCCTGTTTTGATATCTCTCTCCCTGTTACTGGTCTGTGTCTCCCTGTTACTGATCTCTCTCTCGCTCCCTGTTATTGATCTCTCTCTCCCTGTTACTGATCTCTCTCTCCCTCTTACTGATCTCTCTCTCTCCCTGTTACTGATCTCTCTTTCCCTCTTACTGATCTCTCTTTCCCTCTTACTGATCCCTCTCTCCCTCTTACTGATCTGTCTCTCCCTGTTACTGATCTCTCTCTCCCTGTTACTGATCTCTCTTTCCCTCTTACTGATCTGTGTCTCCTCGTTACTGATCTCTCTCTCCCTGTTACTGATCTCTCTCCCTGTTACTGATCTCTCCCCCTGTTACTGATCTCTCTCTCTCTGTTACTGATCTCTCTCTCCCTGTTACTGGTCTGTGTCTCCTTGTTACTGAAGTCTGTCACTCTCCCTGCTACGGATCTCTCTCCCTCTTACTGACCTCCCTCTCCCTGTTACTGATCTCCCTCTCTCCCTCTTACTGATCTCTCTCTCTCCCTGTTACTGATCTCTCTCTCTCCCTGTTACCGATCTCTATTTCCCTGTTACTGATCTCTCTCCCTGCCACTGATCTCTCTCTCCCTGTTACTGACTCTCTCTCCCTCTGACTGATCTCTCTCTCCCTGTTACTGATCTCTCTTTCCCTCTTACTGATCTCTCTCTCCCTCTTCCTGATCTCTATCTCCCTGTTACTGATCTATCTTTCCCTCTTACTGATCTCTCTCTCCCCATTACTGATCTCTCTTTCCCTCTTACTGATCTCTCTCTCCCTGTTACTGAACTCTCTCTCCCTGTTACTGGTCTGTGTCTCCCTGTTACTGATCTCTCTCTCGCTCCCTGTTATTGATCTCTCTCTCCCTGTTACTGATCTCTCTCTCCCTCTTACTGATCTCTCTCTCCCTGTTACTGATCTCTCTCTCCCTGTTACTGATCTCTCTTTCCCTCTTACTGATCCCTCTCTCTCTCTTACTGATCTGTCTCTCCCTGTTACTGATCTCTCTCTCCCTGCTACTGATCTCTCTCTCTCTCTCAATGCTACTGATCTCTCTCCCTGTTACTGATCTTTATCTCCCGGTTACTGATTTCTCTCACTCTCCCTTTTAATGATCATTCTCTCTGTTACTGATCTCTCTATTTCCCTGCCTCTGATCTCTCTCCCTGTTACTGATCTCTCTCTCCCTGTTACTGATCTCTCTCTCCCTGTTACTGGTCTGTGTCTCCTTGTTACTGATGTCTGTCACTCTCCCTGCTACTGATCTGTCTCTCTCTCTCAATGCTATTGATTTCTCTCCCTGTTATTGACCTCTCTCTCCCTGTTCCTGACCTCTCCCTGTTACTGATCTCTCTCTCTCTCTCCCTGTTACTGATCTCTCTCTCCCTGTTTTGATCTCTCTCTCCCTGTTACTGGTCTGTGTCTCCCTGTTACTGATCTCTCTCTCTCTCTCTCCCTGTCATTGATCTCTCTCTCCCTGTTATTGATCTCTCTCTCCCTGTTACTGATCACTCTCTCCCTGTTACTGATCTCTCTCTCCCTGTTTTGATCTCTCTCTCCCTGTTACTGGTCTGTGTCTCCCTGTTATTGATCTCTCTCTCCCTGTTATTGATCTCTCTCTCCCTGTTACTGATCACTCTCTCCCTGTTACTGATCTCTCTCTCCCTGTTTTGATCTCTCTCTCCCTGTTACTGGTCTGTGTCTCCCTGTTACTGATCTCTCTCTCTCTCCCTGTTATTGATCTCTCTCTCCCTGTTATTGATCTCTCTCTCCCTGTTACTGATCTCACTCTCCCTGTTACTGATCTCTCTCCCTGTTACTTATCTCTCTCTCCCTGTTACTGATCTCTCTTTCCCTCTTACTGATCTGTGTCTCCTCGTTACTGATCTCTCTCTCCCTGTTACTGATCTCTCTCCCTGTTACTAATCTCTCTCTCTCCCTCTTACTGATCTCTCTCTCCCTGTTTTGATCTCTCTCTCCCTGTTACTGGTCTGTGTCTTCCTGTTACTGATCTCTCTCTCTCTCCCTGTTATTGATCTCTCTCTCCCTGTTACTGATCTCTCTCTCCCTCTTACTGATCTCTCTCTCCCTGTTACTGATCTCTCTCTCTCCCTGTTACTGATCTCTCTTTCCCTCTTACTGATCTCTCTCTCCCTCTTACTGATCTGTCTCTCCCTGTTACTGATCTCTCTCCCTGTTACTGATCTCTCTCTCCCTGTTACTGATCTCTCTCTCCCTCTTACTGATCTGTGTCTCCTCGTTACTGATCTCTCTCTCCCTGTTACTGATCTCTCTCCCTGTTACTGATCTCTCTCTCTCCCTCTTACTGATCTCTCTCTCCCTGTTTTGATATCTCTCTCCCTGTTACTGGTCTGTGTCTCCCTGTTACTGATCTCTCTCTCGCTCCCTGTTATTGATCTCTCTCTCCCTGTTACTGATCTCTCTCTCCCTCTTACTGATCTCTCTCTCCCTGTTACTGATCTCTCTCTCCCTGTTACTGATCTCTCTTTCCCTCTTACTGATCCCTCTCTCCCTCTTACTGATCTGTTTCTCCCTGTTACTGATCTCTCTCTCCCTGTTACTGATCTCTCTTTCCCTCTTACTGATCTGTGTCTCCTCGTTACTGATCTCTCTCTCCCTGTTACTGATCTCTCTCCCTGTTACTGATCTCTCCCCCTGTTACTGATCTCTCTCTCTCTGTTACTGATCTCTCTCTCCCTGTTACTGGTCTGTGTCTCCTTGTTACTGAAGTCTGTCACTCTCCCTGCTACGGATCTCTCTCCCTCTTACTGACCTCCCTCTCCCTGTTACTGATCTCCCTCTCTCCCTCTTACTGATCTCTCTCTCTCCCTGTTACTGATCTCTCTCTCTCCCTGTTACCGATCTCTATTTCCCTGTTACTGATCTCTCTCCCTGCCACTGATCTCTCTCTCCCTGTTACTGACTCTCTCTCCCTCTTACTGATCTCTCTCTCCCTGTTACTGATCTCTCTTTCCCTCTTACTGATCTCTCTCTCCCTCTTACTGATCTCTATCTCCCTGTTACTGATCTATCTTTCCCTCTTACTGATCTCTCTCTCCCCATTACTGATCTCTCTTTCCCTCTTACTGATCTCTCTCTCCCTGTTACTGAACTCTCTCTCCCTGTTACTGGTCTGTGTCTCCCTGTTACTGATCTCTCTCTCGCTCCCTGTTATTGATCTCTCTCTCCCTGTTACTGATCTCTCTCTCCCTCTTACTGATCTCTCTCTCCCTCTTACTGATCTCTCTCTCCCTGTTACTGATCTCTCTTTCCCTCTTACTGATCTCTCTCTCCCTCTTACTGATCTCTATCTCCCTGTTACTGATCTATCTTTCCCTCTTACTGATCTCTCTCTCCCCATTACTGATCTCTCTTTCCCTCTTACTGATCTCTCTCTCCCTGTTACTGAACTCTCTCTCCCTGTTACTGGTCTGTGTCTCCCTGTTACTGATCTCTCTCTCGCTCCCTGTTATTGATCTCTCTCTCCCTGTTACTGATCTCTCTCTCCCTCTTACTGATCTCTCTCTCCCTGTTACTGATCTCTCTTTCCCTCTTACTGATCCCTCTCTCCCTCTTACTGATCTGTCTCTCCCTGTTACTGATCTCTCTCTCCCTGTTACTGATCTCTCTTTCCCTCTTACTGATCTGTGTCTCCTCGTTACTGATCTCTCTCTCCCTGTTACTGATCTCTCTCCCTGTTACTGATCTCTCCCCCTGTTACTGATCTCTCTCTCTCTGTTACTGATCTCTCTCTCCCTGTTACTGGTCTGTGTCTCCTTGTTACTGAAGTCTGTCACTCTCCCTGCTACGGATCTCTCTCCCTCTTACTGACCTCCCTCTCCCTGTTACTGATCTCCCTCTCTCCCTCTTACTGATCTCTCTCTCTCCCTGTTACTGATCTCTCTCTCTCCCTGTTACCGATCTCTATTTCCCTGTTACTGATCTCTCTCCCTGCCACTGATCTCTCTCTCCCTGTTACTGATCTCTCTCTCCCTGTTACTGATCTCTCTTTCCCTCTTACTGATCTCTCTCTCCCTCTTACTGATCTCTATCTCCCTGTTACTGATCTCTCTCTCTCTCCCTCTTACTGATCTCTATCTCCCTGTTACTGATCTATCTTTCCCTCTTACTGATCTCTCTCTCCCCATTACTGATCTCTCTTTCCCTCTTACTGATCTCTCTCTCCCTGTCACTGAACTCTCTCTCCCTGTTACTGGTCTGTGTCTCCTCGTTACTGATGTCTGTCACTCTCTCTGCTACTGATCTCTCTGTCTCAATGGCGGCACGGTAGCACAGTGGTTAGCACTGCTGCTTCACAGCTCCAGGGACCTGGGTGCGATTCCTGGCTTCGGCCACTGTCTGTGTGGAGCTTACACATTCTCCTCGTGTCTGCGTGGGTTTCCCCCGGGTGCTCCGGTTTCCTCCCACAGTTCAAAAATGTGCGGGTTAGTTTGATTGGCCATGCTAAAAATTGCCCTTCGTGCCCTGGGATGCATAGGTTAGAGGGATTAGTGGGTAAATATGTAGGGATATGGGGATAGGTCCTGTGTGGGATTATGGTCGGTGCAGACTCGATGGGCCGAATGGCCTTTTTCTGTACTGTAGGGTTTCTATGATTTCTATGAATGCTACTGATCTCTCCTCCTGTTACTGATCTCTCTCTCCCTGTTACTGAACTCTCTCTCCCTCTTACTGATCTCTCTCTCCCTGTTACTGATCTCTCTCTCTCCCTGTTACTGATCTCTCTTTCCCTCTTACTGATCTCTCTCTCCCTCTTACTGATCTGTCTCTCCCTGTTACTGATCCCTCTCTCCCTCTTACTGATCTCTCTCTCCCTGTTACTGATCTCTCTCTCCCTCTTACTGATCTGTGTCTCCTCGTTACTGATCTCTCTCTCCCTGTTACTGATCTCTCTCCCTGTTACTGATCTCTCTCTCTCCCTCTTACTGATCTCTCTCTCCCTGTTTTGATATCTCTCTCCCTGTTACTGGTCTGTGTCTCCCTGTTACTGATCTCTCTCTCGCTCCCTGTTATTGATCTCTCTCTCCCTGTTACTGATCTCTCTCTCCCTCTTACTGATCTCTCTCTCCCTGTTACTGATCTCTCTCTCCCTGTTACTGATCTCTCTTTCCCTCTTACTGATCCCTCTCTCCCTCTTACTGATCTGTTTCTCCCTGTTACTGATCTCTCTCTCCCTGTTACTGATCTCTCTTTCCCTCTTACTGATCTGTGTCTCCTCGTTACTGATCTCTCTCTCCCTGTTACTGATCTCTCTCCCTGTTACTGATCTCTCTCTCTCTGTTACTGATCTCTCTCTCCCTGTTACTGATCTCTCTCTCTCTGTTACTGATCTCTCTCTCCCTGTTACTGGTCTGTGTCTCCTTGTTACTGAAGTCTGTCACTCTCCCTGCTACGGATCTCTCTCCCTCTTACTGACCTCCCTCTCCCTGTTACTGATCTCCCTCTCTCCCTCTTACTGATCTCTCTCTCTCCCTGTTACTGATCTCTCTCTCTCCCTGTTACCGATCTCTATTTCCCTGTTACTGATCTCTCTCCCTGCCACTGATCTCTCTCTCCCTGTTACTGACTCTCTCTCCCTCTTACTGATCTCTCTCTCCCTGTTACTGATCTCTCTTTCCCTCTTACTGATCTCTCTCTCCCTCTTACTGATCTCTATCTCCCTGTTACTGATCTATCTTTCCCTCTTACTGATCTCTCTCTCCCCATTACTGATCTCTCTTTCCCTCTTACTGATCTCTCTCTCCCTGTTACTGAACTCTCTCTCCCTGTTACTGGTCTGTGTCTCCCTGTTACTGATCTCTCTCTCGCTCCCTGTTATTGATCTCTCTCTCCCTGTTACTGATCTCTCTCTCCCTCTTACTGATCTCTCTCTCCCTCTTACTGATCTCTCTCTCCCTGTTACTGATCTCTCTTTCCCTCTTACTGATCTCTCTCTCCCTCTTACTGATCTCTATCTCCCTGTTACTGATCTATCTTTCCCTCTTACTGATCTCTCTCTCCCCATTACTGATCTCTCTTTCCCTCTTACTGATCTCTCTCTCCCTGTTACTGAACTCTCTCTCCCTGTTACTGGTCTGTGTCTCCCTGTTACTGATCTCTCTCTCGCTCCCTGTTATTGATCTCTCTCTCCCTGTTACTGATCTCTCTCTCCCTCTTACTGATCTCTCTCTCCCTGTTACTGATCTCTCCTACCCTCTTACTGATCCCTCTCTCCCTCTTACTGATCTGTCTCTCCCTGTTACTGATCTCTCTCTCCCTGTTACTGATCTCTCTTTCCCTCTTACTGATCTGTGTCTCCTCGTTACTGATCTCTCTCTCCCTGTTACTGATCTCTCTCCCTGTTACTGATCTCTCCCCCTGTTACTGATCTCTCTCTCTCTGTTACTGATCTCTCTCTCCCTGTTACTGGTCTGTGTCTCCTTGTTACTGAAGTCTGTCACTCTCCCTGCTACGGATCTCTCTCCCTCTTACTGACCTCCCTCTCCCTGTTACTGATCTCCCTCTCTCCCTCTTACTGATCTCTCTCTCTCCCTGTTACTGATCTCTCTCTCTCCCTGTTACCGATCTCTATTTCCCTGTTACTGATCTCTCTCCCTGCCACTGATCTCTCTCTCCCTGTTACTGATCTCTCTCTCCCTGTTACTGATCTCTCTTTCCCTCTTACTGATCTCTCTCTCCCTCTTACTGATCTCTATCTCCCTGTTACTGATCTCTCTCTCTCTCCCTCTTACTGATCTCTATCTCCCTGTTACTGATCTATCTTTCCCTCTTACTGATCTCTCTCTCCCCATTACTGATCTCTCTTTCCCTCTTACTGATCTCTCTCTCCCTGTCACTGAACTCTCTCTCCCTGTTACTGGTCTGTGTCTCCTCGTTACTGATGTCTGTCACTCTCTCTGCTACTGATCTCTCTGTCTCAATGGCGGCATGGTAGCACAGTGGTTAGCACTGCTGCTTCACAGCTCCAGGGACCTGGGTGCGATTCCTGGCTTCGGCCACTGTCTGTGTGGAGCTTACACATTCTCCTCGTGTCTGCGTGGGTTTCCCCCGGGTGCTCCGGTTTCCTCCCACAGTTCAAAAATGTGCGGGTTAGTTTGATTGGCCATGCTAAAAATTGCCCTTCGTGCCCTGGGATGCATAGGTTAGAGGGATTAGTGGGTAAATATGTAGGGATATGGGGATAGGTCCTGTGTGGGATTATGGTCGGTGCAGACTCGATGGGCCGAATGGCCTTTTTCTGTACTGTAGGGTTTCTATGATTTCTATGAATGCTACTGATCTCTCCTCCTGTTACTGATCTCTCTCTCCCTGTTACTGAACTCTGTCTCCCTCTTACTGATCTTTCTCTCCCTGTTACTGATCTCTCTCTCTCCCTGTTACTGATCTCTCTTTCCCTCTTACTGATCTCTCTCTCCCTCTTACTGATCTGTCTCTCCCTGTTACTGATCTCTCTCCCTGTTACTGATCTCTCTCTCCCTGTTACTGATCTCTCTTTCCCTCTTACTGATCTGTGTCTCCTCGTTACTGATCTCTCTCTCCCTGTTACTGATCTCTCTCCCTGTTACTGATCTCTCTCTCTCCCTCTTACTGATCTCTCTCTCCCTGTTTTGATATCTCTCTCCCTGTTACTGGTCTGTGTCTCCCTGTTACTGATCTCTCTCTCGCTCCCTGTTATTGATCTCTCTCTCCCTGTTACTGATCTCTCTCTCCCTCTTACTGATCTCTCTCTCCCTGTTACTGATCTCTCTCTCCCTGTTACTGATCTCTCTTTCCCTCTTACTGATCCCTCTCTCCCTCTTACTGATCTGTCTCTCCCTGTTACTGATCTCTCTCTCCCTGTTACTGATCTCTCTTTCCCTCTTACTGATCTGTGTCTCCTCGTTACTGATCTCTCTCTCCCTGTTACTGATCTCTCTCCCTGTTACTGATCTCTCCCCCTGTTACTGATCTCTCTCTCTCTGTTACTGATCTCTCTCTCCCTGTTACTGGTCTGTGTCTCCTTGTTACTGAAGTCTGTCACTCTCCCTGCTACGGATCTCTCTCCCTCTTACTGACCTCCCTCTCCCTGTTACTGATCTCCCTCTCTCCCTCTTACTGATCTCTCTCTCTCCCTGTTACTGATCTCTCTCCCTCCCTGTTACCGATCTCTATTTCCCTGTTACTGATCTCTCTCCCTGCCACTGATCTCTCTCTCCCTGTTACTGACTCTCTCTCCCTCTTACTGATCTCTCTCTCCCTGTTACTGATCTCTCTTTCCCTCTTACTGATCTCTCTCTCCCTCTTACTGATCTCTACCTCCCTGTTACTGATCTATCTTTCCCTCTTACTGATCTCTCTCTCCCCATTACTGATCTCTCTTTCCCTCTTACTGATCTCTCTCTCCCTGTTACTGAACTCTCTCTCCCTGTTTTGATCTCTCTCTCCCTGTTACTGGTCTGTGTCTCCCTGTTACTGATCTCTCTCTCGCTCCCTGTTATTGATCTCTCTCTCCCTGTTTTGATCTCTCTCTCCCTGTTACTGGTCTGTGTCTCCCTGTTACTGATCTCTCTCTCGCTCCCTGTTATTGATCTCTCTCTCCCTGTTACTGATCTCTCTCTCCCTCTTACTGATCTCTCTCTCCCTGTTACTGATCTCTCTCTCCCTGTTACTGATCTCTCTTTCCCTCTTACTGATCTCTCTCTCCCTCTTACTGATCTGTCTCTCCCTGTTACTGATCTCTCTCTCCCTGCTACTGATCTCTCTCTCTCTCTCACTGCTACTGATCTCTCTCCCTGTTACTGATCTTTATCTCCCGGTTACTGATTTCTCTCACTCTCCCTTTTAATGATCATTCTCTCTGTTACTGATCTCTCTATTTCCCTGCCTCTGATCTCTCTCCCTGTTACTGATCTCTCTCTCCCTGTCACTGATCTCTCTCTCCCTGTTACTGGTCTGTGTCTCCTTGTTACTGATGTCTGTCACTCTCCCTGCTACTGATCTGTCTCTCTCTCTCAATGCTATTGATTTCTCTCCCTGTTATTGACCTCTCTCTCCCTGTTCCTGACCTCTCCCTGTTACTGATCTCTCTCTCTCTCTCCCTGTTACTGATCTCTCTCTCCCTGTTTTGATCTCTCTCTCCCTGTTACTGGTCTGTGTCTCCCTGTTACTGATCTCTCTCTCTCTCTCCCTGTCATTGATCTCTCTCTCCCTGTTATTGATCTCTCTCTCCCTGTTACTGATCACTCTCTCCCTGTTACTGATCTCTCTCTCCCTGTTTTGATCTCTCTCTCCCTGTTACTGGTCTGTGTCTCCCTGTTACTGATCTCTCTCTCCCTCCCTGTTATTGATCTCTCTCTCCCTGTTATTGATCTCTCTCTCCCTGTTACTGATCACTCTCTCCCTGTTACTGATCTCTCTCTCCCTGTTTTGATCTCTCTCTCCCTGTTACTGGTCTGTGTCTCCCTGTTACTGATCTCTCTCTCCCTCCCTGTTATTGATCTCTCTCTCCCTGTTATTGATCTCTCTCTCCCTGTTACTGATCTCTCTCTCCCTGTTACTGATCTCTCTCCCTGTTACTTATCTCTCTCTCCCTGTTACTGATCTCTCTTTCCCTCTTACTGATCTGTGTCTCCTCGTTACTGATCTCTCTCTCCCTGTTACTGATCTCTCTCCCTGTTACTAATCTCTCTCTCTCCCTCTTACTGATCTCTCTCTCCCTGTTTTGATCTCTCTCTCCCTGTTACTGGTCTGTGTCTTCCTGTTACTGATCTCTCTCTCTCTCCCTGTTATTGATCTCTCTCTCCCTGTTACTGATCTCTCTCTCCCTCTTACTGATCTCTCTCTCCCTGTTACTGATCTCTCTCTCTCCCTGTTACTGATCTCTCTTTCCCTCTTACTGATCTCTCTCTCCCTCTTACTGATCTGTCTCTCCCTGTTACTGATCTCTCTCCCTGTTACTGATCTCTCTCTCCCTGTTACTGATCTCTCTCTCCCTCTTACTGATCTGTGTCTCCTCGTTACTGATCTCTCTCTCCCTGTTACTGATCTCTCTCCCTGTTACTGATCTCTCTCTCTCCCTGTTACTGATCTCTCTCTCCCTGTTTTGATCTCTCTCTCCCTGTTACTGGTCTGTGTCTCCCTGTTACTGATCTCTCTCTCTTTCCCTGTCATTGATCTCTCTCTCCCTGTTATTGATCTCTCTCTCCCTGTTACTGATCACTCTCTCCCTGTTACTGATCTCTCTCTCCCTGTTTTGATCTCTCTCTCCCTGTTACTGGTCTGTGTCTCCCTGTTACTGATCTCTCTCTCTCTCCCTGTTATTGATATCTCTCACCCTGTTACTGATCTCTCTCCCTGTTACTTATCTCTCTCTCCCTGTTACTGATCTCTCTTTCCCTCTTACTGATCTGTGTCTCCTCTTTACTGATCTCTCTCTCCCTGTTACTGATCTCTCTCCCTGTTACTAATCTCTCTCTCTCCCTCTTACTGATCTCTCTCTCCCTGTTACTGATCTCTCTCTCCCTCTTACTGATCTCTCTCTCCCTCTTACTGATCTGTCTCTCCCTGTTACTGATCTCTCTCCCTGTTACTGATCTCTCTCTCCCTGTTACTGACCTCTCTCTCCCTCTTACTGATCTGTGTCTCCTCGTTACTGATCTCTCTCTCCCTGTTACTGATCTCTCTCCCTGTTACTGATCTCTCTCTCTCCCTCTTACTGATCTCTCTCTCCCTGTTTTGATATCTCTCTCCCTGTTACTGGTCTGTGTCTCCCTGTTACTGATCTCTCTCTCGCTCCCTGTTATTGATCTCTCTCTCCCTGTTACTGATCTCTCTCTCCCTCTTACTGATCTCTCTCTCCCTGTTACTGATCTCTCTCTCCCTGTTACTGATCTCTCTTTCCCTCTTACTGATCCCTCTCTCCCTCTTACTGATCTGTCTCTCCCTGTTACTGATCTCTCTCTCCCTGTTACTGATCTCTCTTTCCCTCTTACTGATCTGTGTCTCCTCGTTACTGATCTCTCTCTCCCTGTTACTGATCTCTCTCTCTCTGTTACTGATCTCTCTCTCCCTGTTACTGGTCTGTGTCTCCTTGTTACTGAAGTCTGTCACTCTCCCTGCTACGGATCTCTCTCCCTCTTACTGACCTCCCTCTCCCTGTTACTGATCTCCCTCTCTCCCTCTTACTGATCTCTCTCTCTCCCTGTTACTGATCTCTCTCTCTCCCTGTTACCGATCTCTATTTCCCTGTTACTGATCTCTCTCCCTGCCACTGATCTCTCTCTCCCTGTTACTGACTCTCTCTCCCTCTTACTGATCTCTCTCTCCCTGTTACTGATCTCTCTTTCCCTCTTACTGATCTCTCTCTCCCTCTTACTGATCTCTATCTCCCTGTTACTGATCTATCTTTCCCTCTTACTGATCTCTCTCTCCCCATTACTGATCTCTCTTTCCCTCTTACTGATCTCTCTCTCCCTGTCACTGAACTCTCTCTCCCTGTTACTGGTCTGTGTCTCCTCGTTACTGATGTCTGTCACTCTCTCTGCTACTGATCTCTCTGTCTCAATGGCGGCACGGTAGCACAGTGGTTAGCACTGCTGCTTCACAGCTCCAGGGACCTGGGTTCGATTCCTGGCTTCGGCCACTGTCTGTGTGGAGTTTACACATTCTCCTCGTGTCTGCGTGGGTTTCCCCCGGGTGCTCCGGTTTCCTCCCACAGTTCAAAAATGTGCGGGTTAGTTTGATTGGCCATGCTAAAAATTGCCCTTCGTGCCCTGGGATGCATAGGTTAGAGGGATTAGTGGGTAAATATGTAGGGATATGGGGATAGGTCCTGTGTGGGATTATGGTCGGTGCAGACTCGATGGGCCGAATGGCCTTTTTCTGTACTGTAGGGTTTCTATGATTTCTATGAATGCTACTGATCTCTCCTCCTGTTACTGATCTCTCTCTCCCTGTTACTGATCTCTCTCTCCCTGTTACTGCTCTCTCTCTCTCCCTGTTACTGATCTCTCCTCCTATTACTGATCTCTCTCTCCCTGTTACTGATCTCTCTCTCCCTCTTACTGATCTCTCTCTCCCTGCTACTGATCTCTCTCCCTCTTACTGATCTCACTCTCCCTGTCACTGATCTCTCTCTCCCTGTGACTGGTCTCTGTTTCCTTGATACTGATGTCTCTCACTCACTCTGCTACTGATCTCTCTCTCCCTCTTACTGATCTCTCTCTCCCTGTTACTGATCTCTCTCTCCCTCTTACTGATCTCTCTTGCCCTCTTACTGATCTCTCTCTCCCTCTTACTGATCTGTCTCTCCCTGTTACTGATCTGTCTCTCCCTGTTACTGATCTCTCTCCCTGTTACTGATCTCTCTCCCTGTTACTGATCTCTCTCCCTGTTACTGATTTCTCTCTCCCTGTTACTGATCTCTCTCTTCCTGTTACTGGTCTGTGTCTCCTTGTTACTGAAGTCTGTCACTCTCCCTGCTACGGATCTCTCTCCCTTTTACTGATCTCCCTCTCCCTGTTACTGATCTCCCTCTCTCCCTCTTACTGATCTCTCTCTCTCCCTGTTACTGATCTCTCTCTCTCCCTGTTACCGATCTCTCTCTCCCTGTTACTGATCTCTCTCTCTCCCTGTTACTGATCTCTCTCCCTGCTACTGATCTCCCTCTCCCTGTTACTGACTCTCTCTCCCTCTTACTGATCTCTCTCTCCCTCTTACTGATCTCTCTCTCCCTCTTACTGATCTCTCTCTCCCTGTTACTGATCTCTCTTTCCCTCTTACCGATCTCTATCTCCCTGTTACTGATCTCTCTCTCCCTGTTACTGGTCTGTGTCTCCTCGTTACTGATGTCTGTCACTCTCCCTGCTACTGATCTCTCTGTCTCAATGGCGGCACGGTAGCACAGTGGTTAGCACTGCTGCTTCACAGCTCCAGGGACCTGTGTTCGATTCCTGGCTTCGGCCACTGTCTGTGTGGAGTTTACACATTCTCCTCGTGTATGCGTGGGTTTCTCCCGGGTGCTTCGGTTTCCTCCCACAGTTCAAAAATGTGCGGGTTAGTTTGATTGGCCATGCTAAAAATTGCCCTTCCTGTCCTGGGATGCATAGGTTAGAGGGATTAGTGGGTAAACATGTAGGGATATGGGGATAGGTCCTGTGTGGGATTATGGTCGGTGCAGACTCGATGGGCCGAATGGCCTTTTTCTGTACTGTAGGGTTTCTATGATTTCTATGAATGCTACTGATCTCTCCTCCTGTTACTGATCTCTCTCTCCCTGTTACTGATCTCTCTCCCTCTTTCTGATCTCTCTCTCCCTGTTACTGATCTCTCTCTCTCCCTCTTACTGATCTCTCTCTCTCCCTCTTACTGATCTCTCTCTCTCCCTGTTACTGATCTCTCTCCCTGCTACTGATCTCTCTCTCCCTGTTACTGATCTCTGTCTCTCCCTGTTACTGGACTGCCTCTTTGTTACTGATGTCTGTCTCTCTCCCTGCTACTGATCTCTCTCTCTCTCTCAATGCTACTGATCTCTCTCCCTGTTACTGATCTTTATCTCCCGGTTACTGATTTCTCTCACTCTCCCTTTTAATGATCATTCTCTCTGTTACTGATCTCTCTATTTCCCTGCCTCTGATCTCTCTCCCTGTTACTGATCTCTCTCTCCCTGTTACTGATCTCTCTCTCCCTGTTACTGGTCTGTGTCTCCTTGTTACTGATGTCTGTCACTCTCCCTGCTACTGATCTGTCTCTCTCTCTCAATGCTATTGATTTCTCTCCCTGTTATTGATCTCTCTCTCCCTGTTATTGATCTCTCTCTCCCTGTTACTGATCACTCTCTCCCTGTTACTGATCTCTCTCTCCCTGTTTTGATCTCTCTCTCCCTGTTACTGGTCTGTGTCTCACTGTTACTGATCTCTCTCTCTCTCCCTGTTATTGATCTCTCTCTCCCTGTAATTGATCTCTCTCTCCCTGTTACTGATCTCTCTCTCCCTGTTACTGATCTCTCTCCCTGTTACTGATCTCTCTCTCTCCCTCTTACTGATCTCTCTCTCCCTGTTTTGATCTCTCTCTCCCTGTTACTGGTCTGTGTCTTCCTGTTACTGATCTCTCTCTCTCTCCCTGTTATTGATCTCTCTCTCCCTGTAATTGATCTCTCTCTCCCTGTTACTGATCTCTCTCTCCCTGTTACTGATCTCTCTCTCTCCCTGTTACTGATCTCTCTTTCCCTCTTACTGATCTCTCTCTCCCTCTTACTGATCTGTCTCTCCCTGTTACTGATCTCTCTCCCTGTTACTGATCTCTCTCTCCCTGTTACTGATCTCTCTTTCCCTCTTACTGATCTGTGTCTCCTCGTTACTGATCTCTCGCTCCCTGTTACTGATCTCTCACCCTGTTACTGATCTCTCTCTCTCCCTCTTACTGATCTCTCTCTCCCGGTTTTGATATCTCTCTCCCTGTTATTGATCTCTCTATCCCTGTTACTGATCTCTCTCTCCCTCTGACTGATCTCTCTCTCCCTGTTACTGATCTGTCTCTCCCTGTTACTGACCTCTCTTTCCTTCTTACTGATCTCTCTCTCCCTCTTACTGATCTGTCTCTCCCTGTTACTGATCTCTCTCTCCCTGTTACTGATCTCTCTCCCTGTTACTGATCTCTCTCCCTGTTACTGATCTCTCTCTCCCTGTTACTGATCTCTCTCTCCCTCTTACTGATCTCTCTCTCCCTCTTACTGATCTCTCTCTCCCTGTTACTGATCTCTCTTTCCCTCTTACTGATCTCTCTCTCCCTCTTACTGATCTGTCTCTCCCTGTTACTGTTCTCTCTCTCCCTGTTACTGATCTCTCTCCCTGTTACTGATCTCTCTCTCCCTGTTACTGATCTCTCTCTCCCTGTTACTGATCTCTCTTTCCCTCTTACTGATCTGTGTCTCCTCGTTACTGATCTCTCTCCCCCTGTTACTGATCTCTCTCCCTGTTTCTGATCTCTCTCCCTGTTTCTGATCTCTCTCTCCCTGTTACTGATCTCTCTCTCCCTGTTACGGATCTCTCTCTCCCTGTTACTGAAGTCTGTCACTCTCCCTGCTACGGATCTCTCTCCCTCTTACTGATCTCCCTCTCCCTGTTACTGATCTCCCTCTCTCCCTCTTACTGATCCCTCTCTCTCCCTCTTACTGATCTCTCTCTCTCCCTGTTACTGATCCCTCTCTCTCCCTGTTACCGATCTCTCTCTCTCCCTGTTACTGATCTCTCTCTCTCCCTGTTACTGATCTCTCTCCCTGCTACTGATCTCTCTCTCCCTGTTACTGATCTCTCTCTCCCTGTTCCTGACCTCTCCCTGTTACAGATCTCTCTCTCTCTCTCTCTGTTACTGATCTCTCTCTCCCTGTTTTGATCTCTCTCTCCCTGTTACTGGTCTGTGTCTCCCTGTTATTGATCTCTCTCTCCCTGTTATTGATCTCTCTCTCCCTGTTATTGATCTCTCTCTCCCTGTTACTGATCTCTCTCTCCCTGTTACTGATCTCTCTCTCCCTGTTACTGATCTCACTCTCCCTGTTACTGATCTCTCTTTCCCTCTTACTGATCTCTCTCTCCCTCTTACTGATCTGTCTCTCCCTGTTACTGATCTCTCTCTCCCTGTTACTGATCTCTCTCCCTGTTACTGATCTCTCTCCCTGTTACTTATCTGTCTCTCCCTGTTACTGATTTCTCTTTCCCTCTTACTGATCTGTGTCTCCTCGTTACTGATCTCTCTCTCCCTGTTCCTGACCTCTCCCTGTTACAGATCTCTCTCTCCCTGTTACTGATCTCTCTCCCTGTTACTGATCTCTCTCCCTGTTACTTATCTGTCTCTCCCTGTTACTGATTTCTCTTTCCCTCTTACTGATCTGTGTCTCCTCGTTACTGATCTCTCTCTCCCTGTTCCTGACCTCTCCCTGTTACAGATCTCTCTCTCTCTGTTACTGATCTCTCTCTCCCTGTTTTGATCTCTCTCCCTGTTCCTGGTCGGTGTCTCCCTGTTACTGATCTCTCTCTCTCTCCCTGTTATTGATCTCTCTCTCCCTGTTACTGATCTCTCTCTCCCTCTTACTGATCTCTCTCTCCCTGTTACTGATCTCTATTTCCCTCTTACTGATCTCTCTCTCCCTGTTACTGATCTCTCTCCCTGTTACTGATCTCTCTCTCTCCCTCTTACTGATCTCTCTCTCCCTGTTTTGATATCTCTCTCCCTGTTACTGGTCTGTGTCTCCCTGTTACTGATCTCTCTCTCGCTCCCTGTTATTGATCTCTCTCTCCCTGTTACTGATCTCTCTCTTCCTCTTACTGATCTCTCTCTCCCTGTTACTGATCTCTCTCTCCCTGTTACTGATCTCTCTTTCCCTCTTACTGATCTGTGTCTCCTCGTTACTGATCTCTCTCTCCCTGTTACTGATCTCTCTCCCTGTTACTGATCTCTCCCCCTGTTACTGATCTCTCTCTCTCTGTTACTGATCTCTCTCTCCCTGTTACTGATCTCTCCCCCTGTTACTGATCTCTCCCTGTTACTGATCTCTCTCTCCCTGTTACTGGTCTGTGTCTCCTTGTTACTGAAGTCTGTCACTCTCCCTGCTACGGATCTCTCTCCCTCTTACTGACCTCCCTCTCCCTGTTACTGATCTCCCTCTCTCCCTCTTACTGATCTCTCTCTCTCCCTGTTACTGATCTCTCTCTCTCCCTGTTACTGATCTCTCTCTCTCCCTGTTACCGATCTCTATTTCCCTGTTACAGATCTCTCTCCCTGCCACTGATCTCTCTCTCCCTGTTACTGACTCTCTCTCCCTCTTACTGATCTCTCTCTCCCTGTTACTGATCTCTCTTTCCCTCTTACTGATCTCTCTCTCCCTCTTACTGATCTCTATCTCCCTGTTACTGATCTATCTTTCCCTCTTACTGATCTCTCTCTCCCCGTTACTGATCTCTCTTTCCCTCTTACTGATCTCTCTCTCCCTGTTACTGAACTCTCTCTCCCTGTTACTGGTCTGTGTCTCCCTGTTACTGATCTCTCTCTCGCTCCCTGTTATTGATCTCTCTCTCCCTGTTACTGATCTCTCTCTCCCTCTTACTGATCTGTCTCTCCCTGTTACTGATCTCTCTCTCCCTGTTACTGATCTCTCTTTCCCTCTTACTGATCCCTCTCTCCCTCTTACTGATCCCTCTCTCCCTGTTACTGATCTCTCTCTCCCTGTTACTGATCTCTCTCTCCCTGTTACTGATCTCTCTTTCCCTCTTACTGATCTGTGTCTCCTCGTTACTGATCTCTCTCTCCCTGTTACTGATCTCTCTCCCTGTTACTGATCTCTCCCCCCGTTACTGATCTCTCTCCCTCTGTTACTGATCTCTCTCTCCCTGTTACTGGTCTGTGTCTCCTTGTTACTGAAGTCTGTCACTCTCCCTGCTACGGATCTCTCTCCCTCTTACTGACCTCCCTCTCCCTGTTACTGATCTCCCTCTCTCCCTCTTACTGATCTCTCTCTCTCCCTGTTACTGATCTCTCTCTCTCCCTGTTACCGATCTCTATTTCCCTGTTACTGATCTCTCTCCCTGCCACTGATCTCTCTCTCCCTGTTACTGACTCTCTCTCCCTCTTACTGATCTCTCCCTCCCTGTTACTGATCTCTCTTTCCCTCTTACTGATCTCTCTCTCCCTCTTACTGATCTCTATCTCCCTGTTACTGATCTATCTTTCCCTCTTACTGATCTCTATCTTCCCGTTACTGATCTCTCTTTCCCTCTTACTGATCTCTCTCTCCCTGTTACTGAACTCTCTCTCCCTGTTACTGGTCTGTGTCTCCTCGTTACTGATGTCTGTCACTCTCTCTGCTACTGATCTCTCTGTCTCAATGGCGGCACGGTAGCACAGTGGTTAGCACTGCTGCTTCACAGCTCCAGGGACCTGGGTTCGATTCCTGGCTTCGGCCACTGTCTGTGTGGAGTTTACACATTCTCCTCGTGTCTGCGTGGGTTTCCCCCGGGTGCTCCGGTTTCCTCCCACAGTTCAAAAATGTGCGGGTTAGTTTGATTGGCCATGCTAAAAATTGCCCTTCGTGCCCTGGGATGCATAGGTTAGAGGGATTAGTGGGTAAATATGTAGGGATATGGGGATAGGTCCTGTGTGGGATTATGGTCGGTGCAGACTCGATGGGCCGAATGGCCTTTTTCTGTACTGTAGGGTTTCTATGATTTCTATGAATGCTACTGATCTCTCCTCCTGTTACTGATCTCTCTCTCCCTGTTACTGATCTCTCCTCCTGTTACTGATCTCTCTCTCCCTGTTACTGAACTCTCTCTCCCTGTTACTGATCTCTCTCTCCCTGTTACTGATCTCTCTCTCCCTGCTACTGATCTCTCTCCCTCTTACTGATCTCTCTTTCCCTGTCACTGATCTCTCTCTCCCTGTGACTGGTCTCTGTTTCCTTGATACTGATGTCTCTCACTCACTCTGCTACTGATCTCTCTCTCCCTCTTACTGATCTCTCTCTCCCTGTTACTGATCTCTCTCTCCCTCTTACTGATCTCTCTTGCCCTCTTACTGATCTCTCTCTCCCTCTTACTGATCTGTCTCTCCCTGTTACTGATCTCTCTCTCCCTGTTACTGATCTCTCTCCCTGTTACTGATCTCTCTCCCTGTTACTGATCTCTCTCCCTGTTACTGATTTCTCTCTCCCTGTTACTGATCTCTCTCTTCCTGTTACTGGTCTGTGTCTCCTTGTTACTGAAGTCTGTCACTCTCCCTGCTACGGATCTCTCTCCCTTTTACTGATCTCCCTCTCCCTGTTACTGATCTCCCTCTCTCCCTCTTACTGATCTCTCTCTCTCCCTGTTACTGATCTCTCTCTCTCCCTGTTACCGATCTCTCTCTCCCTGTTACTGATCTCTCTCTCTCCCTGTTACTGATCTCTCTCCCTGCTACTGATCTCCCTCTCCCTGTTACTGACTCTCTCTCCCTCTTACTGATCTCTCTCTCCCTCTTACTGATCTCTCTCTCCCTGTTACTGATCTCTCTTTCCCTCTTACCGATCTCTATCTCCCTGTTACTGATCTCTCTCTCCCTGTTACTGGTCTGTGTCTCCTCGTTACTGATGTCTGTCACTCTCCCTGCTACTGATCTCTCTGTCTCAATGGCGGCACGGTAGCACAGTGGTTAGCACTGCTGCTTCACAGCTCCAGGGACCTGGGTTCGATTCCTGGCTTCGGCCACTGTCTGTGTGGAGTTTACACATTCTCCTCGTGTCTGCGTGGGTTTCTCCCGGGTGCTTCGGCTTCCTCCCACAGTTCAAAAATGTGCGGGTTAGTTTGATTGGCCATGCTAAAAATTGCCCTTCGTGTCCTGGGATGCATAGGTTAGAGGGATTAGTGGGTAAACATGTAGGGATATGGGGATAGGTCCTGTGTGGGATTATGGTCGGTGCAGACTCGATGGGCCGAATGGCCTTTTTCTGTACTGTAGGGTTTCTATGATTTCTATGAATGCTACTGATCTCTCCTCCTGTTACTGATCTCTCTCTCCCTGTTACTGATCTCTCTCTCCCTGTTACTGATCTCTCTCTCTCCCTGTTACTGATCTCTCCTCCTATTACTGATCTCTCTCTCCCTGTTACTGATCTCTCTCTCCCTCTTACTGATCTCTCTCTCCCTGTCACTGATCTCTCTCTCCCTGTGACTGGTCTCTGTTTCCTTGATACTGATGTCTCTCACTCACTCTGCTACTGATCTCTCTCTCCCTGTTACTGATCTCTCTCTCCCTGTTATTGATCTCTCTCTTTCTGTTACTGATCTCGCTCTACCTGTTACTGATCTCTCTCTACCTGTTCCTGGTCTGTGTCTCCTTGTTACTGATGTCTGTCACTCTCCCTCCTACTGATCGCTCTCTCAATGCTACTGATCTCTCTCTCCCTGTTACTGATATCTCTTTCCCTGTGATGCACTATCAATCCAGCAAAGACTAGTTTGTATGCAAAACAAATAGGCCTTTATTAGCAAAAGACTTGGAGCACACCCATGCTGATGAACTGGTCCAACGACTGAGGCAGGGGGTTGGGAGCAGTCACCTTTATACCTGGACCAGGGGGGAGGAGTCTCAGGCAGGGCCGGCAGGGGCATGCCCAGGCATCTCACACACACACACACACACACACACACACACACACACAGGCAATAAGCTTAACAGTGGTTTACCACATTCACCCCCTGCTTTTAAAAAAGAGTCCGGCGGGGGAGGTGGGTGGAACGATATTTACAGAATTACAAATTTACAAATTCAGTTTCTCTGGGGGCTTGATCTGCCGCTGCGACCGCCGTAGTGCCGGTTGTGGTGTCGGTTCCGGTGGCCGCGGTGTTGGTTCAGACGCCAGGCCGTAGTCGCTCGAGTCGCCTGTAGCCCCTTCCGATTGTTGGGTGCATGATGGCGGCTCCTGGGGCTCAGGCGTGCCGTATACGGGGGTTGGGGATGTGGGGTTGTGGGTCGCCGTGGTCCCTGGGGCACCTGCGGGTGCCAGGTCTCGAATGGAGACCGTGTCCTCCTGCCCGTCGTGGTACGCCACATAGGCGTACTGGGGGTTGGCGTGGAGGAGCTGGACCCTTTCGACCAGGGGGTCCGACTTATGGGTCCTCATGTGCTTCCGGAGCATGACAGGACCTGGGGACATCAGCCACGACGGTAGTGAGGTCCCGAGAATTTCTACTCCATCTGACGAAGGAGCATCGCTCCGAAAGCTAATGGTATTTGCGACCAAATAAACCTGTTGGACTTTAACCTGGTGTTGTTAAAACTCTTACATATTCCCTGGGATAGGGCATCCTGGGGCTCATTGAGCTTCCCGGGCCAGTATAAGATGTCGTAATTGTAGGTGGAAAGCTCGATTCTCCACCTCAATATTTTATCATTTTTGATCTTGCCCCGCTGCATGTTGTTAAACATGAATGCAACTGACCGTTTGTCCGGGTAGGGTGAATCGTTTACCAGCTATGTAGTGGCGCCAGTGCTGTACAGCTTCCACTATGGCTTGGGCCTCCTTCTCGACAGAGGAGTGTCGAATTTCAGGGCCTTGGAGGGTTCGTGAGAAGGCCACGGGTCTGCCCGCCTGGTTAAGGGTGGCGGCTAGGGCGAAGTCAGACGCATCGCTCTCCACCTGGAACGGGATGGATTCGTCTACAGCATGCATCGTGGCCTTCGCGATGTCTGCTTTGATGCGGTTGAAGGCCAGGCGGGCCTCTGCCGTCAGGGGAAAAGAGGTGGATTTGATGAGCGGACGGGCTTTATCCGCATAATTGGGGACCCACTGGGCGTAATACGAGAAGAAGCCCAGGCATCTCCTCAGTGCTTTGAGGCTGGTGGGGAGGGGAAGTTCCAGGAGGGGATGCATGTGGTCGGGATCAGGACCGATGACCCCGTTTTCCACAACACAACCAAGGATGGCGAGGTGGCGTGTGCGGAATATGCACTTCTCCTTATTATAGGTCAGATTTAGGAGTGTGGCGGTGTGGAGGAATTTGTGGAGGTTGGCGTCGTGGTCCTGCTGATCATGGCCGCAGATGGTGACGTTTTCCAGGTATGGGAAGGTGGCCCGCAGCCCGTTCTGGTCTACCATTCGGTCCATCTCACGCTGGAAAACCGAGACCCCGTTGGTGACGCCGAAGGGGTCACTAATGAAGTGATAGTGGCGGCCATCCGCCTCAAAGGCAGTATAATGGCAGTCTTCCAGGCAGATAGGGAGCTGGTGGTATGCAGATTTTAAGTCGATGGTGGAGAACACCCGATGTTGCGCAATCTGATTAACCATGTCAGATATGCGGGGAAGGGGATACGCGTCCAGCTGTGTGTAGCGGTTAATGGTCTGACTGTAGTCAATGACCATGCGATGTTTCTCCCCAGTCTTAACAACTACTACTTGGGCTCTCCAGGGGCTGGTACTGGCCTCAATGATCCCCTCCCCTCGGAGCCGTTGTACTTCGGACCTGATAAAAGCCTTGTCTCCAGCACTATACCATCTGCTCTTGGTGGCGATGGGCTTGCAGTCAGGGGTGAGATTTTCAAACAGTGAGGGAGGGGCGACTTTAAGGGTCGAGAGGCTGCAGGTGGTGCGCGGTGGGCGATCTAAGAACTGGTGATTGCAAACAGAGAGCGGGGGAAAAGGCCCGTTATACTCCATGGTGACACTCTTAAGGTGACACGGGAAATCTAGCCCCAGGAATACGGCAGCGCAGAGTTGTGGCAGTACGAGGAGCCTGAAGTTTTTGTACACTGTACCCCGTACAGTCAGGGTCGCCACGCAGTACCCGAGGACATCCACCGACTTTGAAGCCATGGAGATCGTTTGCTTCACTGGCAGTACTGAAAGGGCGTAGTGACTCACTGTGTTAGGGTGAATAAAGCTCTCCGTACTCCCACAGTCAAATAAACAGTTTGTAGTGCGACCGTTTACTTCGATGTCCATCATGGACCTGACGAGTTGGTGAGACCTGGATTGGTCCAGCATAACCGAGGCCGCCGTTGGATTTTGCGGCGTGGCTGAAGGCGTCCAAGATGGCTGCCCGCACGGCTCACACGCGGCTGAAGGCGTCCAAGATGGCGGGTTGCATGTGGCGCTACTGGGCTTGGATGTCGACTTCGCCCTGCATACCTTCGCGTAATGGCCCTTCTTTCCACACCCAGAGCAGATCGTATCCTTCGCCGGGCAGCATTGTCGGGGGTGCTTCCCCAGGCCGCAGAAGTAGCACTTAGGGCCTCCTGAGACTGCCGCAGCAGTCGGGTCATTGGTGGGACGTGGCGTGGCGTAGGCCTGCGGCCCTCCCCAGTACAGAGGTGGCGGCGACTGTGGCGTCCACGATGCGCCCCCGTGGTCGGGGGTGTAGGCCTTGAGATTACGGAAGGCCACCTCTAACGAGTCGGCAAGCGCCACAGTCTTCTGTAGATCCAGCCCACCCTGTTCCAGCAGTCGTTGTCGGATATAGTTTGACCTGATACCCGTGACATAGGCATCTCTGATTAGGTCTTCAGTGTTTTGGGCGGCTGTTACGGCCTTGCAATTGCAGGCCCTGCCAAGTGCTCGCAACGCACGCAGGAATTGGTCACCTGATTCTCCTGGCTGTTGTCTGCGAGTAGCCAGAAGATGCCTGGCGTAGATTACATTAGGCTGTTTGTTGTACTGGCCTTTTAAAAGTTTGATCGTATCTGCGTAAGTTTCAGCGTCTCTAATCATCGAGAATACTTGATCGCTTACCCGGGCGTGGAGCACGTGTAGCTTGTCAGTTTCGGTCCAGCCGACGGAGGCGGAGGCCATGAGGAAAGTTTCGAAACATCGCAGCCAGTGATCGAAGCTGTTAGAGGCTCCTACGGCTTGAGGATCCAATTCTAATCTATCGGGTTTTAGTATCTGCTCCATTCCAAAACTTTTTGCGAATAAAATTGATGCACTATCAATCAAGCAAAGACTAGTTTGTATGCAAGAACAAATAGGCTTTTATTCGCAAAAGACTTGGAGCACACCCATGCTGATGAACTGGTCCAGCGACTGAGGGGGGTTGGGAGCAGTCACCTTTCTACCTGGACCAGGGGGGAGGAGGCTCAGGCAGAGCCGGCAGGGGCATGCCCAGGCATGCTTGTTACTGGTCTGTATCTCTTTGTTACTGATGTCTGTCTCTCTCCCTGCTACTGATCTCTCTCTCTCAATGCTACTGATCTCTCTCTCCCTGTTACTGATCATTCTCTCTGTTACTAATCTCTCTATTTCCCTGCTGCTGATCTCTCTCTCTCCCTATTACTGATCTCTCTCTCCCTGTGACTGGTCTCTGTCTCCTTGTTACTGATCTCTATCTCCCTGTTACTGATTTCTCTCTCCCTGTTTTGATCTCTCTCTCCCTGTTACTGGTCTGTGAGTCCTTGTTATTGCTGTCTGTCACTCTCCCTCCTACTGATCTCTCTCTCTCAATGCTACTGATCTCTCTCCCTGTTATTGAACTATATCTCCCTATTACTGATCTCTCTCTCCAAGTTACCGATCTCTCTCCCTGTTACTGACCTCCCACTGTTACTGATCTCTCTGTCCCTGTTGCTGATCTCTCTGTCCCTGTTGCTGATCTCTCTCCCTGTCTGATGACTCTGACCTGTTACTGATCTCTCTCTCTCTAACTAATTTCTCTCTCACTTTTACTGCCCTCTGTCTCTCTGTTGCTAATCCCTCTCTCCCTGTTATTGATCTTTCTCCCCATGTTACTGATCTCTCTCTCTCTGTTACTGCCCTCTGTCTGCCTGTTACTAATCTCTCTCTCCCTATTACCTGAGGTAGCGGTACATATTGGTACCGCTGATGTGGGTAGGAAGGGAGAAGGGGTCATGAAAAGGGAGTACAGGGAATTAGGGAGACAGCTGAGAAAGAGGAAAGCAAGGGTAGTAATCTCAGGATTACTGCCTGTGCCACGGGAAGGTGAGGGCAGGAATGGAGTGAGGTGGAGGATGAATGTGTGGCTGAGGGACTGGTGCAGGGGGCAGGGATTCAGGTTCCTGGACCATTGGGACCTCTTTAGGGGCAGGGGTGATCTGTATACAAAAAAAGGGTGGAACTTGAATCACACGGGGACCAACATCCTGGCCGGTAGGTTGGCTAAGGCTACTGGGGAGAATTTAAACTAGATAGGTTGGGGGGAGGGGAGCTAGAAGAGTTGACTAGGATCAAGGAACTAATTGATGGGGGGGAGGATGCAGGGGTAAGGGGAATTACAAAATTAATGGTAGAGGAGAGGGTGCAAGTGAATGAAGGCGGTAATTTAGATAAGGGAGTAGAGGGAGAGGGTGTTCGCGACTCATCAAAGCGGGTCCAGATAAAAGCTGGAATAAGGACACTTTGCCTGAATGCACGAAGCATTCGGAACAAGGTGAATGAGTTGATGGTGCAAATCAGCACAAGTGGGTACGATCTGGTGGCCATTACAGAAACGTGGCTGAAAGGTGACCAGGACTGGGAGATGAATATCCAGGGGTATCAGGCGTTTAGGAAGAATAGACAGGAAGGAAAAGGTGGTGGGGTCGCGCTATTAATAAGAGATAATATCAGGGTAGTACTGAGGGATGACATAGGCTCTGAGGAACAAAACGTGGAATCATTATGGGTAGAGATGAGGAATAGTAGAGGGAGAAAGACACTAGTAGGTGTGGTATATAGGCCCCCAAATAATAATGTTGAGGTAGGGAGGGCTATAAACAAGCAGATAAGGGATGCGTGTAAAAACGGAACGGCAATAATCATGGGGGACTTCAACATGCACATTGACTGGCAGACTCAAGTCGGTAAGGGTGGAATGGAGGAAGAGTTCTTAGAATGCTGTCGGGATAGTTTCCTTGAACAGCATGTTACAGAACCGATGAGGGAACGAGCTATTTTGGATCTGGTATTGTGTAACGAGGTAGGTAGAATTAAGGATCTTATTGTGAAGGACCCTCTTGGGTCTAGTGACCACAATATGGTCGAATTTCTGATTCAGATGGAAGAGGAGAAAGTTTGGTCTCAAACCAGTGTCCTCTGTTTGAACAGAGGGAAATATGATAGGATGAGGGATGAATTGGCTAAGGTAGACTGGGAGAGCAGGCTGGCAGGTAGGATAGCTGAGGAACAGTGGAGGATTTTTAAGGAGATCCTTTTCAGTTCTCAGCAAAAATATATTCCAGCAAAAAACAAGGATTGTAAGAAAAGGGAGAACCAGCCGTGGATAACGAAGGAAATAAAGGAGAGTATTAAAATAAAAACAGCTGCGTACAGAGTGGCCAAAAATAGTGGAGAAACAAGTGATTGGGAAAAATTTAAGAAACAACAAAGAGAGACTAAGAAAGCCATAAAGAAAGGAAGGATAGACTATGAAGCTAGGCTAGCAATTAATATAAAAAATGATAGTAAAAGTTTTTATAAATATATAAAAAGGAATAGAGTGGCTAGAGTGAATGTTGGACCCTTGGAGGACGAGAGGGGGGAGTTAATAGTGGGAAATGAGGATATGGCTGAGTCTTTAAATAAGTTTTTTGTGTCGGTCTTCACGGTGGAGGACACAAATAGTTTGCCAAATATTAACGATAGAGAGTTGGCAGCAGGAGAAATACTGAATACGATTAATGTTACCAGAGAGGCAGTGCTGGGTAGACTAATGGGACTGAAGGTGGACAAGTCCCCGGGTCCGGATGGAATGCATCCCAGGGTATTGAAAGAAATGTCAGAGGTAATAGTGGATGCGTTAGTGATTATTTATCAAAACTCGTTGCATTCTGGGGTAGTGCCGGTTGATTGGAAAACGGCTAATGTTACGCCGCAGTTTAAAAAAGGAAGGAGACAAAAGGCGGGTAACTATAGGCCGGTCAGCTTAACGTCTGTAGTAGGGAAAATGCTGGAATCCATTATTAAAGAGGAGATAGCAGGGCATCTGGATAGAAATGGTTCGATCAATCAGACGCAGCATGGATTCATGAGGGGAAAGTCGTGCTTGACGAACATGTTGGATTTTTATGAAGATGTGACTAGGGCGGTTGATGGAGGAGAACCGGTGGATGCGGTGTTTTTGGATTTCCAAAAGGCGTTTGATAAGGTGCCCCATAAAAGGCTGCTGAAGAAGATTCGGGCACACGGAGTTGGGGGTAGTGTGTTAAAGTGGATTGGGGACTGGCTATCCGACAGGAAGCAAAGAGTCGGAATAAATGGGTGTTTTTCCGGTTGGAGGAAGGTAACTAGTGGCGTGCCGCAGGGATCGGTACTCGGGCCGCAACTGTTTACCATTTATATAGATGATCTGGAGGAGGGGACGGAGTGTAGGGTAACGAAGTTTGCAGACGACACAAAGATAAGTGGAAAAGTGAATCATGTGGAGGACGGAGAAGATCTGCAGAGAGATTTGGACAGGCTGAGTGAGTGGGCGAGGATATGGCAAATGGAGTATAACGTTGAGAAATGCGAGGTTATACACTTTGGAGGAAATAATAACAAATGGGATTACTATCTCAATGGAAACAAATTAAAACATGCTACCGTGCAAAGGGACCTGGGGGTCCTTGTGCATGAGACGCAAAAGCCCAGTCTGCAGGTACAACAGGTGATCAAGAAGGCAAATGGGATGTTGGCCTATATTGCGAGGGGGATAGAATATAAAAGCAGGGATGTCTTGATGCACCTGTACAGGGCATTGGTGAGGCCGCAGCTGGAATACTGTGTGCAGTATTGGTCCCCTTATATGAGGAAGGATATATTGGCATTGGAGGGAGTGCAGAGAAGGTTCACCAGGTTGATACCGGAGATGAGGGGTTTGGATTATGAGGAGAGGCTGAGGAGATTGGGTTTGTACTCGTTGGAGTTTAGAAGGATGAGGGGGGATCTTATGGAGACTTATAAGATAATGCGGGGGCTGGATAGGGTGGAGGCGGAGAGATTCTTTCCACTTAGTAAGGAAGTTAAAACTAGAGGACACAGCCTCAAAATAAAGGGGGGTCGGTTTAAGACAGAGTTGAGGAGGAACTTCTTCTCCCAGAGGGTGGTGAATCTCTGGAATTCTCTGCCCACTGAGGTGGTGGAGGCTACCTCGCTGAATATGTTTAAAGCGCGGATGGATGGATTCCTGATCGGTAAGGGAATTAAGGGTTATGGGGATCAGGCGGGTAAGTGGTACTGATCCACGTCAGATCAGCCATGATCTTATTGAATGGCGGGGCAGGCTCGAGGGGCTAGATGGCCTACTCCTGCTCCTATTTCTTATGTTCTTATGTTCTTATATTACTGATCTCTCTTTCCTTGTTCCTGATATCTGTCCCCGTTACTGATCTCTCCGTGTTACTGATCTCTCTCTCTGTTACAGATCTCTCTCTCCCCCTGCAACTGATCTCTCTCTCCATGTTTCTGATCTCTCTCTCCCTGTTCCTGATCTCTCTCTCTCACTGTTGCTGATCTCTCTCCCACTGTTATTAATCTCTCTCTCCATGTTCCTGATGCCCCTCTCTGTTACTGATCTCTCCCTCCCTGTTTCTGATCCCTCTCTCTCTGTGTTACTGATCTCTCTCTTCCCCTGTTACTGATCTCTCTCTCTCTTTTACTGATCTCTCTCTCCCAATTACTGATCTCACTCTGTTACTGATCTCTCTCTGCCACTGCAACTGATCTCCCTTTCCCTGTTACTGATCTCTCTTTCCCAATAAATGACCTCTTTCCCCCTGTTACTGATCTCTCTCTCCCTCTTACTGATCTCTCTCTCCACTGATCTCTCTCTCCCTCTTACTGATCTCTCTCTCCCTGTTACTGATCTCTCTCTCCCTGTTCCTGATCTCTCTCTCCCTGTTACTGATCTCTCTCTCCCTGTTACTGATCTCTCTCTCCCTGTTACTGATCTGTGTCTCCTCGTTACTGATCTCTCTCTCCCTGTTACTGATCTCTCTCCCTGTTACTGATCTCTCTCTCCCTGTTACTGATCTCTCTCTCCCTGTTACTGATCTCTCTTTCCCTCTTACTGATCTGTGTCTCCTCGTTACTGATCTCTCTCTCCCTGTTACTGATCTCTCTCCCTGTTACTGATCTCTCTCTCCCTGTTACTGATCTCTCTCTCCCTGTTACTGATCTCTCTCTTCCTGTTACTGAAGTCTGTCACTCTCCCTGCTACGGATCTCTCTCCCTCTTACTGATCTCCCTCTCCCTGTTACTGATCTCCCTCTCTCCCTCTTACTGATCTCTCTCTCTCCCTCTTACTGATCTCTCTCTCTCCCTGTTACTGATCTCTCTCTCTCCCTGTTACCGATCTCTCTCTCCCTGTTACTGATCTCTCTCTCTCCCTGGTACTGATCTCTCTCCCTGCTACTGATCTCTCTCTCCCTGTTACTGACTCTCTCTCCCTCTTACTGATCTCTCTCTCCCTCTTACTGATCTCTCTCTCCCTCTTACTGATCTCTCTCTCACTGTTACTGGTCTGTGTCTCCTCGTTACTGATGTCTGTCACTCTCCCTGCTACTGATCTCTCTGTCTCAATGGCGGCACGGTAGCACAGTGGTTAGCACTGCTGCTTCACAGCTCCAGGGACCTGGGTTAGATTCCTGGCTTCGGCCACTGTCTGTGTGGAGTTTACACATTCTCCTCGTGTCTGCGTGGGTTTCCCCCGGGTGCTCCGGTTTCCTCCCACAGTTCAAAAATGTGCGGGTTAGTTTGATTGGCCATGCTAAAAGTTGCCCTTCGTGTCCTGGGATGCATAGGTTAGAGGGATTAGTGGGTAAATATGTAGGGATATGGGGATAGGTCCTGTGTGGGATTATGGTCGGTGCAGACTCGATGGGCCGAATGGCCTTTTTCTGTACTGTAGGGTTTCTATGATTTCTATGAATGCTACTGATCTCTCCTCCTGTTACTGATCTCTCTCTCCCTGTTACTGATCTCTCCTCCTGTTACTGATCTCTCTCTCCCTGTTACTGATCTCTCTCTCCCTGTTACTGATCTGTCTCTCCCTGTTACTGATCTCTCTCTCTCCCTGTTACTGGTGTCTCTCTCTCCCTGTTACTGATCTCTCTCTCTCTCTCCCTGTTACTGATCTCTCTCCCTCTTACTGATCTCTCTCTCCCTGTCACTGATCTCTCTCTCCCTGTGACTGGTCTCTGTTTCCTTGATACTGATGTCTCTCACTCACTCTGCTACTGATCTCTCTCTCCCTGTTACTGATCTCTCTCTCCCTGTTATTGATCTCTCTCTTTCTGTTACTGATCTCTCTCTACCTGTTACTGATCTCTCTCTACCTGTTCCTGGTATGTGTCTCCTTGTTACTGATGTCTGTCACTCTCCCTCCTACTGATCGCTCTCTCAATGCTACTGATCTCTCTCTCCCTGTTACTGATATCTCTTTCCCTGTGATGCACTATCAATCCAGCAAAGACTAGTTTGTATGCAAGAACAAATAGGCTTTTATTAGCAAAAGACTTGGAGCACACCCATGCTGATGAACTGGTCCAACGACTGAGGCAGGGGGTTGGGAGCAGTCACCTTTATACCTGGACCAGGGGGGAGGAGTCTCAGGCAGGGCCGGCAGGGGCATGCCCAGGCATCTCACACACACACACACACACGCACACACACACACACAGGCAATAAGCTTAACAGTGGTTTACCACATTCACCCCCTGCTTTTAAAAAAGAGTCCGGCGGGAGAGGTGGGTGGAACGATATTTACAGAATTACAAATTTACAAATTCAGTTTCTCTGGGTGCTTGATCTGCCGCTGCGACCGCCGTAGTGCCGGTTGTGGTGTCGGTTCCGGTGGCCGCGGTGTTGGTTCAGACGCCAGGCCGTAGTCGCTCGAGTCGCCTGTAGCCCCTTCCGATTGTTGGGTGCATGATGGCGGCTCCTGGGGCTCAGGCGTGCCGTATACGGGGGTTGGGGGTGTGGGGTTGTGGGTCGCCGTGGTCCCTGGGGCACCTGCGGGTGCCAGGTCTCGAATGGAGACCGTGTCCTCCTGCCCGTCGTGGTACGCCACATAGGCGTACTGGGGGTTGGCGTGGAGGAGCTGGACCCTTTCGACCAGGGGGTCCGACTTATGGGTCCTCATGTGCTTCCGGAGCATGACAGGACCTGGGGACATCAGCCACGACGGTAGTGAGGTCCCGAGAATTTCTACTCCATCTGACGAAGGAGCATCGCTCCGAAAGCTAATGGTATTTGCGACCAAATAAACCTGTTGGACTTTAACCTGGTGTTGTTAAAACTCTTACATATTCCCCGGGATAGGGCATCCTGGGGCTCATTGAGCTTCCCGGGCCAGTATAAGATGTCGTAATTGTAGGTGGAAAGCTCGATTCTCCACCTCAATATTTTATCATTTTTGATCTTGCCCCGCTGCATGTTGTTAAACATGAATGCAACTGACCGTTTGTCCGAGTAGGGTGAATCGTTTACCAGCTATGTAGTGGCGCCAGTGCTGTACAGCTTCCACTATGGCTTGGGCCTCCTTCTCGACAGAGGAGTGTCGAATTTCAGGGCCTTGGAGGGTTCGTGAGAAGGCCACGGGTCTGCCCGCCTGGTTAAGGGTGGCGGCTAGGGCGAAGTCAGACGCATCGCTCTCCACCTGGAACGGGATGGATTCGTCTACAGCATGCATCGTGGCCTTCGCGATGTCTGCTTTGATGCGGTTGAAGGCCAGGCGGGCCTCTGCCGTCAGGGGAAAAGAGGTGGATTTGATGAGCGGACGGGCTTTATCCGCATAATTGGGGACCCACTGGGCGTATTACGAGAAGAAGCCCAGGCATCTCCTCAGTGCTTTGAGGCTGGTGGGGAGGGGAAGTTCCAGGAGGGGATGCATGTGGTCGGGATCAGGACCGATGACCCCGTTTTCCACAACACAACCAAGGATGGCGAGGTGGCGTGTGCGGAATATGCACTTCTCCTTATTATAGGTCAGATTTAGGAGTGTGGCGGTGTGGAGGAATTTGTGGAGGTTGGCGTCGTGGTCCTGCTGATCATGGCCGCAGATGGTGACGTTTTCCAGGTATGGGAAGGTGGCCCGCAGCCCGTTCTGGTCTACCATTCGGTCCATCTCACGCTGGAAAACCGAGACCCCGTTGGTGACGCCGAAGGGGTCACTAAGGAAGTGATAGAGGCGGCCATCCGCCTCGAAGGCAGTATATTGGCAGTCTTCCAAGCAGATAGGGAGCTGGTGGTATGCAGATTTTAAGTCGATGGTGGAGAACACCCGATGTTGCGCAATCTGATTAACCATGTCAGATATGCGGGGAAGGGGGTACGCGTCCAGCTGTGTGTAGCGGTTAATGGTCTGACTGTAGTCAATGACCATGCGATGTTTCTCCCCAGTCTTAACAACTACTACTTGGGCTCTCCAGGGGCTGGTACTGGCCTCAATGATCCCCTCCCCTCGGAGCCGTTGTACTTCGGACCTGATAAAAGCCCTGTCTCCAGCACTATACCATCTGCTCTTGGTGGCGATGGGCTTGCAGTCAGGGGTGAGATTTTCAAACAGTGAGGGAGGGGCGACTTTAAGGGTCGAGAGGCTGCAGGTGGTGCGCGGTGGGCGATCTAAGAACTGGTGATTGCAAACAGAGAGCGGGGGAAAAGGCCCGTTATACTCCATGGTGACACTCTTAAGGTGACACGGGAAATCTAGCCCCAGGAATACGGCAGCGCAGAGTTGTGGCAGTACGAGGAGCCTGAAGTTTTTGTACACTGTGCCCCGTACAGTCAGGGTCGCCACGCAGTACCCGAGGACATCCACCGACTTTGAAGCCATGGAGATCGTTTGCTTCACTGGCAGTACTGAAAGGGCGTAGTGACTCACTGTGTTAGGGTGAATAAAGCTCTCCGTACTTCCACAGTCAAATAAACAGTTTGTAGTGCGACCGTTTACTTCGATGTCCATCATGGACCTGACGAGTTGGTGAGACCTGGATTGGTCCAGCGTAACCGAGGCCACCGTTGGATTTTGCGGCGTGGCTGAAGGCGTCCAAGATGGCTGCCCGCACGGCTCACACGCGGCTGAAGGCATCCAAGATAGCAGCCCGCACGGCTCACACGCGGCTGAAGGCGTCCAAGATGGCGGGTTGCATGCGGCGCTACTGGGCTTGGAGGTCGACTTCGCCCTGCATACCTTCGCGTAATGGCCCTTCTTTCCACACCCAGAGCAGATCGCATCCTTCGCCGGGCAGCATTGTCAGGGGTGCTTCCCCAGGCCGCAGAAGTAGCACTTAGGGCCTCCTGAGACTGCCACAGTGGTCGGGTCATTGGTGGGACGTGGCGTGGTGTAGGCCTGCCGCCCTCCCGAGTACAGAGGTGGCGGCGACTGCGGCGTCCACGATGCGCCCCCGTGGTCGGGGGTGTAGGCCTTGAGATTACGGAAGGCCACCTCTAACGAGTCGGCAAGCGCCACAGTCTTCTGTAGATCCAGCCCACCCTGTTCCAGCAGTCGTTGTCGGATATAGTTTGACCTGATACCCGTGACATAGGCATCTCTGATTAGGTCCTCAGTGTTTTGGGCGGCTGTTACGGCCTTGCAATTGCAGGCCCTGCCAAGTGCTCGCAACGCACGCAAGAATTGGTCACCTGATTCTCCTGGCTGTTGTCTGCGAGTAGCCAGAAGATGCCTGGCGTAGATTACATTAGTCTGTTTGTTGTACTGGCCTTTTAAAAGTTCGATCATATTCTCGTAAGTTTCAGCGTCTCTAATCATCGAGAATACTTGATCGCTTACCCGGGCGTGGAGCACGTGTAGCTTGTCAGTTTCGGTCCAGACGACGGAGGCGGAGGCGGTGAGGAAAGTTTCGAAACATCGCAGCCAATGACCGAAGCTGTTAAAGGCTCCTACGGCTTGAGGATCCAATTCTAATCTATCGGGTTTTAGTATCTGCTCCATCCCAAAACATTTTCCGAATAAAATTGATGCACTATCAATCAAGCAAAGACTAGTTTGTATGCAAGAACAAATAGGCTTTTATTCGCAAAAGACTTGGAGCACACCCATGCTGATGAACTGGTCCAGCGACTGAGGCAGGGGGTTGGGAGCAGTCACCTTTCTACCTGGACCAGGGGGGAGGAGGCTCAGGCAGAGCCGGCAGGGGCATGCCCAGGCATGCCTGTTACTGGTCTGTATCTCTTTGTTACTGATGTCTGTCTCTCTCCCTGCTACTGATCTCTCTCTCTCTCTGTCAATGCTACTGATCTCTCTCTCTCAATGCTACTGATCTCTATCTCCCTGTTACTGATTTCTCTCTCTCTCCCTGTTACTGATCATTCTCTCTGTTACTAATCTCTCTATTTCCCTGCTGCTGATCTCTCTCTCCCTATTACTGATCTCTCTCTCCCTGTGACTGGTCTCTGTCTCCTTGTTACTGATCTCTATCTCCCTGTTACTGATTTCTCTCTCCCTGTTTTGATCTCTCTCTCCATGTTACTGGTCTGTGTCTCCTTGTTATTGCTGTCTGTCACTCTCCCTCCTACTGATCTCTCTCTCTCAATGCTACTGATCTCTCTCCCTGTTATTGAACTCTATCTCCCTATTACTGATCTCTCTCTCCAAGTTACCGATCTCTCTCCCTGTTACTGACCTCCCACTGTTACTGGTCTCTCTGTCCCTGTTGCTGATCTCTCTGTCCCTGTTGCTGATCTCTCTGTCCCTGTTGCTGATCTCTCTCCCTGTCTGATGACTCTGACCTGTTACTGATCTCTCTCTCTCTAACTAATATCTCTCTCACTTTTACTGCCCTCTGTCTCTCTGTTGCTAATCTCTCTCTCCCTGTTATTGATCTTTCTCCCCATGTTACTGATCTCTCTCTCTCTGTTACTGCCCTCTGTCTGCCTGTTACTAATCTCTCTCTCCCTATTACTGATCTCTCTTTCCTTGTTCCTGATATCTGTCCCCGTTACTGATCTCTCCGTGTTACTGATCTCTCTCTCTGTTACAGATCTCTCTCTCCCCCTGCAACTGATCTCTCTCTCCATGTTTCTGATCTCTCTCTCCCTGTTCCTGATCTCTCTCTCTCACTGTTGCTGATCTCTCTCCCACTGTTATTAATCTCTCCCTCCCTGTTTCTGATCCCTCTCTCTCTGTGTTACTGATCTCTCTCTTCCCCTGTTACTGATCTCTCTCTTCCCCTGTTACTGATCTCTCTCTCTCTTTTACTGATCTCTCTCTCCCAATTACTGATCTCACTCTGTTACTGATCTCTCTCTGCCACTGCAACTGATCTCCCTTTCCCTGTTACTGATCTCTCTTTCCCAATTAATGACCTCTTTCCCCCTGTTACTGATCTCTCTCTCCCTCTTACTGATCTCTCTCTCCCTCTTACTGATCTCTCTCTCCCTGTTACTGATCTCTCTCTCCCTGTTCCTGATCTCTCTCTCCCTGTTACTGATCTCTCTCTCCCTGTTACTGATCTCTCTCTCCCTGTTCCTGATCTCTCTCTCCCTGTTACTGATCTCTCTCTCCCTGTTACTGATCTCTCTCTCCCTGTTACTGATCTCTCTCTCCCTCTTTCTGATCTCTCTCCCTCTTTCTGATCTCTCTCCCCCTTCTGACCGCTCTCCCTCTTACTGATCTCTCTCTCCCCTATTGTTCCACTGGAGCAAGCAGAGAGGGAGTGATTTGTGGCAGGAGTGCTGGTGAGAGATTTATTTATTTATTTAGTTAGTGTGGTTTTTTTGCCTTTATTTTTTGAGTAGTATTTTTCTTTTCTTAATTTTAAACTGAAAACCGGAAGTGGACCGCTAAGGAGTCTGGGAAGGGTTTTTTAAGCACGCGAAGTATAAAAGGTAGGCTGCAGTATACAGCGGGCAGTGTCGGGAGCGGGCAGTGGAGTGAGTGGGAAGCAGAGTGTGAGCTATAAGGGCTTTGGCTCACAGGGCTTCGGGGGACAGGGCGAGCAGGGGTGAGTTTTTTTAATTCTTATTTACTTTTCTCTGTGTACCTTGGTATAAAGGGTCAAATATGAGTGTGAAACCAGTGTGTTGTTCCCAGTGTAGGATGTGGGAGGTCCTGGAGGCACCTGGCCTCCCGGACATCCACATCTGTGAGGGGTGTGTCGAGCTGCGGTTCCTGAGGGACCGTGTTAAGGAGCTGGAACTGCAGCTTGAGGATCTTAGGCTGTTAAGGGAGAATGAGGAGGTGATAGACAAGAGCTATCATCAGGTGGTCACACCAGGGCCACGGGTGGAGGCCAAGTGGGTGACGGCCAGGGAGGGTGAAGCTCGGGTGATTGAGAGCACCCCGGTGGATGTGCCCCTACACAACAAGTACTCCTGCCTGAGTACTGCTCGGGGGGACAGCCCGCCTGGGGGAAGCAGCAGTGGCCGTGTCTCCGGAGTGGAGTCTGGCCCTGTAACTCAGAGGGCTAAGGAAAAGAGGAGGAAGGCAGTGTTAATCGGGGACTCGACAGTAAGGGGGTCGGACAGGTGTTTTTGCGGAGGCAGGCGGGAGTCTCGGATGGTGGTCTGCCTCCCTGGGGCCGGGATCCAGGATGTCGCTGGTCGACTCCCAGAAATCCTGAGGAGCCAGAGGTAGCGGTACATATTGGTACTGCTGATGTGGGAAGGAAGGGGAAGAGGTCATGAAAAGAGAGTATAGGGAATTAGGGAGACAGCTGAGAAGGAGGAAAGCAAAGGTAGTAATCTTAGGATTGCTGCCTGTGCCACGGGAGGGTGAGGGCAGGAATGGAGTGAGGTGGAGGATGAATGTGTGGCTGAGGGACTGGTTCAGGGGGCAGGGATTCAGGTTCCTGGACCATTGGGACCTCTTTAGGGGCAGGTGTGACCTGTACACACAAAACGGGTGGCACTTGAATCCCAGGGGGACCAATAGCCTGGCGGGAAGGTTGGCTAAGGCTACTGGGGAGAGTTTAAACTAGATAGGTTGGGGGGAGGGGATCGAGACGAGGTGACTGGGAGCGAGGAAGTTAGCTCGCAAACAGAGAAGGGTTATAGACAGTGCAAGAGGGAGAATGGATGGAGGAAAGAGAAGGGGAGAGCTCAGACCAAAGGATTGAGATGTGTTTACTTTAATGCCAGGAGTATAGTGAATAAAGGGGATGAGCTTAGCGCGTGGATCAATGCCTGGAAGTGTGATGTGTTGGCCATTAGGGAGACTTGGATGCCTCAGGGACAGGACTGGATACTCCAGGTGCCGGGATTCAGATGTTTCGGAAGGACAGGGAGGGAGGCAAGAGAGGGAGTGGAGTGGCACTGCTGATCAGGGATAGTGTCACAGCTGTAGAGAAGGTGTATGCTGTGGAGGGATTGTCTACAGAGTCTCTGTGGGTGGAAGTTCGGAGTGGGAAGGGGTCGATCACTTTGCTGGGAGTTTTCTATAGGCCGCCCAATAGTAACAGGGAGGTGGAGGAGCAGATCGGGAAACAGATCCTGGAGAGTTGCAATAATAGCAGAGTTGTTGTGATGGGAGACTTTAATTTCCCAAACATAGATTGGAATATCCCTCGGGTAAGGGGATTGGATGGGGAGGAGTTCATTAGGTGTGTTCAGGAGGGTTTCCTGACACAGCATGTGGACAAGCCTACAAGAGGAGAGGCTGTACTTGATCTGATACTGACCAATGAACCAGGACAGGTGTCAGATCTCTCAGTGGGAGAGCATCTTGGGGAGAGTGATCATAACTCTATCTCCTTTATGCTTGCATTGGAAAAAGAGAGGATCAGGCAAGCTAGGAAAATGTTTATATGGAGTAAGGGGAAATATGAAGACATAAGGCATCAAATTAGAGGAGTAAATTGGAAGGAGGTATTCTCGGGGAAATGTACTGAAGAGAGGTGGCAGTTTTTCAAGGAATGTCTGTCTAGAGTTCTACAGGACAATGTTCCGAGCAGACAGGGAGGAGTTGGTAGGTTAAAGGAACCGTGGTGCACGAAAGCTGTGTGGGACTTAGTCGAGAAGAAAAGGAAAGCGTACAAAAAGTTCAGAGAGCTTGGCGAAGATAGGGATCTAGATGAGTATACGGCTCGTAGGAAGGGACTAAAGAAGGAAATTAGGAGAGCCAGAAGGGGTCACGAGAAGGCCTTGGCAGGTAGGATTAAGGAAAACCCTAAGGCGTTCTATAAATATGTGAAGAGTAAAAGGGTGAGACGTGAAGGAATAGGGCCCATAAAAGGTGAAGGCGGGAAAATCTGTACGGAACCAGTAGAAATGGCAGAGGTGCTTAATGAGTATTTTGCCTCGGTTTTCACAGAGGAGAAGGACCTGGGTGGATGTACTGCGGGCTTGCGGTGGACTGAAAAGATGGAGTATGTGGACTTTAACAAAGAGGTTATGCTGGAATCTTTGAATGACATCAAGATAGATAAGTCGCCGGGTCCGGATGGGATGTACCCCAGGTTACTGTGGGAGGCGAGGGAAGAGATTGCAGAGCCTCTGACGATGATCTTTGCGTCGTCGATGGAGACGGGGGAGGTGCCGGAGGATTGGAGGATTGCGGATGTGGTTCCTATTTTCAAGAAGGGGACTAGGGATAGCCCAGGAAATTACCGACCGGTGAGTCTAACCTCAGTGGTTGGTAAGCTGATGGAGAAGATCCTGAGGGACAAGATTTATGAGCATTTAGAGAGGTTTAGTATGCTCAAGAATAGTCAGCATGGCTTTGTCAAAGGCAGATCGTGCCTTACGAGCTTGGTGGAGTTCTTCGAAAATGTGACTAAACACATTGACGAAGGGAAAGCGGTAGATGTGGTTTATATGGATTTTAGCAAGGCGTTCGATAAGGTCCCCCATGCAAGGCTTCGAGAAAAAGTGAGAGGGCATGAGATCCAAGGGGCTGCTGGCCTGTGGATCCAGAACTGCCTTGCCCAAAGGAGATAGAGAGTGGGTATAGATGGGTCTTTTTCTAAATGGAGGTCGGTCACCAGTGGTGTGCCCCAGGGATCTGTTCTGGGACCCTTGCTGTTTGTCATTTTCATAAATGACCTGGATGAGGAAGTGGAGGGATGGGTTGGTAAGTTTGCTGACGACACGAAGGTTGGTGGGGTTGTGGATAGTCTGGAGGGATGTCAGAAGTAACAGAGGGACATAGATAGGATGCAAGACTGGGCGGAGAAGTGGCAGATGGACTTCAACCCAGATAAATGCGTAGTGGTCCATTTTGGCAGGTCAAATGGGATGAAGGAGTACAATATAAAGGGAAAGGCTCTTAGTACTGTCGAGGATCAGAAGGACCTTGGGGTCCAGGTCCATGGGACTCTAAAATCGGCCCCGCAGGTGGATGAGGTGGTTAAGAAGGCGTATGGTGTGCTGGCCTTTATCAACCGAGGGATTGAATTTAGGAGTCCGGGGATAATGATGCAGCTATATAAGACCCTCGTCAGACCCCACTTGGAGTGCTGTGCTCAGTTCTGGTCGCCTCATTACAGGAAGGATGTGGAAAAGATTGAAAGGGTGCAGAGGAGATTTACAAGGATGTTGCCTGGATTGAGTGGCATGCCTTATGAGGATAGGCTGAGGGAGCTCGGTCTTTTCTCCTTGGAGAGACGTAGGATGAGAGGAGACCTAATCGAGGTATATAAGATGTTGAGAGGCATAGATCGGGTGGACTCTCAGAGGCTTTTTCCCAGGGTGGAAATGGCTGCTATGAGAGGACACAGGTTTAAGGTGCTGGGGGGTAGGTTCAGGGAAAATGTTAGGGGGAAGTTTTTCACACTGGGTGGTGGGCAAGTAGAATCGGCTGCCATCAGTGGTGGTGGAGGCAAACTCAATAGGGTCTTTTAAGAGACTCCTGGATGAGTACATGGGACTTAATAGGATGGAGGGTTATAGGTAGGCCTAAAAGGTAGGGATATGTTCGGCACAACTTGTGGGGCCGAAGGGCCTGTTTTGTGCTGTAGGTTTTCTATGTTTCTATGTTTCTATTACTGATCTCTCTCTCCCTCTTTCTGATCTCTCTCCCCCTTCTGACCGCTCTCCCTCTTACTGATCTCTCTTTCCCCCGTTACTGATCTCTGTCTCCCTGTTGCTGATCTCTCTCTCCCTCTAACTGATCTCTGTCTCCCTGTTACTGATCTCTCTCTCCCTGTTACTGATCTCGCTCTCCCTCTAACTGATCTCTGTCTCCCTGTTACCGATCTCTCTCTCCCTGTTGCTCTGATCTCTAGCTCCCTGTTACTGCTGATCTCTCTCCCTGTCACTTATTTCTCTCCTTGTTACTCATCTCTGTTGATTTTTAAAATTGTTTTCTCAGATGTGAGTTTTGCCGCCTGAGTCAATATTTGTTGCCCATCCTCCATTCCCGTTGAGGGGACATTTAAGAGTCAACCACATTGCTGTTGATCTGACACCAGTAGGGCCGCAGATTACCTTCCTAAAGGACATGAGTGAAACAGATAAATTTTTCAAACAGTTGAGAATAGTTTTATGGTCATCATTCAGCTTTTATTTCCAGATATTCACTGTCTGCTCTTGTCGGATTTGAACTCAGCATTACATTGAGTTTCTGGATTACTGGTCCAGTGACAATATCACTACGCCACCACCTCCCCTTGTCCAGCTTCTCATTGTAGTTTAGCAAGTCATCGATGACACTGAGAAGTCTGCTTGCTTGAAGTATTGTTTCAGGATGAGAATGTTTTGAGCATCTTCTGGCGATCCATTTTTGCAGTACTCTTTAATGTTCCCACATTCTTCTTTGCTTTCTGTACTTACCAGATTTCATTCAGCCTCAGCGTTGCTGTTGCTAAGAATTTTGTAGTAAGTGATGTATATGACTCTACCTCTTCAATAAAATTTATGTCCTGTTGAGGCTCCTCAACCGGAGTCCATCTGCTGTTGTTTGCCTCCATCATGTTTGCCTGGTTCCTTTCCCTGCTGTTCCAGCGAAATCTTCTGTCTGGTTTTCTCATGGTTTTCCAGTTCATCTCCTTTAAAGATGAGTTGTATATGCATGTAAGCTTTTTGACTGAACGATGATTGGTTGTGGATTACATACAAGTTTTCTGTGATTTCTCTCCCTTTGTACTGGAGTTTAACAGTCCCTTAATCTTCAGTTGAATACCTCCTGGACCATGGAGTTGTATGGTCGATGGCTGAACAAAATCTGGTTTTAACGATTGTTCTGGTTTCTGAAAGAATTGAGACTTCATTGTCATTTTTTATATTCAACGTCTTAAATGCCTTCACCTTCTTGAATACTGTACATCTTAGTTGTTTCCCCTTTAGTTTTTGTGTCAGGAGCATTTTGCTTTGACATACTGATTTAAAATGGCCTCTTCGTGCAGGAATGGCTCTCCACATTTTTGATGGGGCATTCTTCATGCCAATGCAGCCTTTACTCACATAACGAGAACACTGGATAACGGAGGCTACTGTGTCCCTTAATATTTTTCTTGTTTTGGCTTTGGTGCATTATTACTTCTATGTATTGCAAACTGCACTGTGCCACAAACTGCAATTTTTCTCCATGTGGGAGCATGCCCCTTTAAGGGGCAAGTTATTGGGGATCACATGACCCATCGGACCAATTGTGGGACTACGGGCTTTCTGGCAGACCGGGAGTCATGGCGTTCAGAAGCATTCTTATCTCTTTCTTGTATGTAATTATTTTCCCCCAAATATAAACCCTTGTTCGTTTATCTGCCTTGTCATCAGTTCCTTGCAGCTATTACATTTGATGCAAGGTAAATATTAATTTTTTTCTATCGTCTGCTGCAAATAGGGAGAGCAGTCCTTGAATCACAATCTTTTTGAAGAACACATCTGCAACAATTTGTGAGTGCCAAAATGCCCTTAATTGGGATGTTGGAACCATTTGATCCTGGAACAGAGGAGTGGGTTCAATATGTGGAGGGTCTCTGATTTTTTTAAGACCAAAGAAGCCATGGGAAGAGGGGGGAGGAAAAGCAGATGGTAATCCTTCTAACAGCCTGCGGGGCTCAGGCTTACAATCTGATTTGAAGTCTGACTTCTCCAGAGGGGCCAGATACAAAAACATTCAGCTGGTTGCACTGGTCAAAGAACACTATCAACAAAAACCATTGGTGATAATGAAGTGATATTAACTTAATTCAACAATAAGAAACCCAGAGGAGATGACAGCAGCATTCATGGTGTGGTTAAGTTAGTAAGAAGTTTAACAACACCAGGTTAAAGTCCAACAGGTTTATTTGGTAGCAAAAGCCACACAAGCTTTCGGAGCTCCAAGCCCCTTCTTCAGGTGAGTGGGAATTCTGTTCACAAACAGGGCATATAAAGACACAGACTCAATTTACATGAATAATGGTTGGAATGCGAATACTTACAGCTAATCAAGTCTTTAAAATACAAACAACGTGAGGGGAGAGAGCATCAAGACAGGCTAAAAAGATGTGTATTGTCTCCAGACAAGACAGCCAGTGAAACTCTGCAGGTCCAGGAAAGCTGTGGGGGTTACAAATAGTGTGACATGAACCCAATATCCCAGTTGAGGCCGTCCTCGTGTGTGCGGAACTTGGCTATCAGTTTCTGCTCAGCGACTCTGCGCCGTCGTGTGTCGCAAAGGCCGCCTTGGAGAACGCTTACCCGAATATCAGAGGCCGAATGCCCGTGACCGCTGAAGTGCTCCCCAACAGGAAGAGAACAGTCTTGCCTGGTGATTGTCGAGCGGTGTTCATTCATCCATTGTCGCAGCGTCTGCATAGTTTCCCCAATGTACTATGCCTCGGGACATCCTTTCTTGCAGCGTATCAGGTAGACAACGTTGGCCGAGTTGCAAGAGTATGTACCGTGTACCTGGTGGATGGTGTTCTCACGTGAGATGATGGCATCTGTGTCGATGATCCGGCACGTCTTGCAGACGTTGCTGTGGTAGGGTTGTGTGGTGTCGTGGTCACTGTTCTCCTGAAGGCTGCGGACAATGGTCTGTTTGAGGTTGTGCGGTTGTTTGAAGGCAAGAAGTGGGGGTGTGGGGATGGCCTTGGCGAGATGTTCGTCTTCATCAATGACATGTTGAAGGCTCCGGAGGAGATGCTGTAGCTTCTCCGCTCCGGGGAAATACTGGACGACGAAGGTACTCTGTCCACTGTGTCCCGTGTTTGTCTTCTGAGGAGGTCGGTGCGGTTTTTCGCTGTGGCACGTTGGAACTGTTGATCGATGAATCGAGCGCTATATCCTGTTCTTATGAGGGCATCTTTCAGCGTCTGGAGGTGTCTGTTGCGATCCTCCTCATCCGTGCACATCCTGTGTATACGGAGGGCTTGTCCGTAGGGGATGGCTTCTTTAACGTGTTTAGGGTGGAAGCTGGAGAAGTGGAGCATCGTGAGGTTATCCGTGGGCTTGTGGTACAGTGAAGTGCTGAGATGACCGTCCTTAATGGAGATGCGTGTGTCCAAGAATGCAACCGATTCCGGAGAGTAGTTGTTGATGTCATCATATAGTTGTTTCAGTGATTGTTCACCATGAGTCCAAAGGAAGAAAATGTCATCGATGTATCTAGTGTCGAGGGCATCCTGAAACCCATTGTACAAAGAACCCCTAGCTTTTGTCGCGACACTACGGACTTCCTACAGAAACTCAGCACACATGGAGCAGTTGAACCAAGAGCACTCCTCGTCACAATGGATGTCTCGGCACTCTACACCAGCATCCCCCATGATGATGGCATTGCTGCAATGGACTCAGTGCTCAGCGCCGACAACTGCCAGTTTCCAGATGCAATTTTACAACTCATCCGCTTCATCCTGGACCACAATATCTTCACCTTCAACAACCAGTTCTTCATCCAGACACACGGAACAGCCATGGGGACCAAATTCGCACCTCAATATGCCAACATCTTCATGCACAGGTTCGAACAAGACTTCTTCACCGCACGGGACCTTCAACCGATGCTATACACTAGATACATCGATGACATTTTCTTCCTTTGGACTCATGGTGAACAATCACTGAAACAACTATATGATGACATCACCAAGTTCCATCCCACCATCAGACTCACCATGGACTACGCTCCACTTCTCCAGCTTCCACCCTAAACACGGTAAAGAAGCCATCCCCTACAGACAAGCCCTCCGTATACACAGGATCTGCTCGGATGAGGAGGATCGCAACAGACACTTCCAGACGCTGAAAGATGCCCTCATAAGAACAGGACATAGCGCTTGACTCATTGATCAACAGTTCCAACGCGCCACAGCGAAAAACCGCACCGACCTCCTCAGAAGACAAACACAGGACACAGTGGACAGAGTACCCTTCGTCGTCCAGTACTGCCCCGGAGCGGAGAAGCTACGGCATCTCCTCCGGAGCCTTCAACATGTCATTGATGAAGACGAACATCTCGCCAAGGCCATCCCCACACCCCTACTTCTTGCCTTCAAACAACCGCACAACCTCAAACAGACCATTGTCCGCAGCCTTCAGGAGAACAGTGACCACGACACCACACAACCCTGCCACAGCAACCTCTGCAAGACGTGCCGGATCATCGACACAGATGCCATTATCTCACGTGAGAACACCATCCACCAGGTACACGGTACATACTCTTGCAACTCAGCCAACGTTGTCTACCTGATACGCTGCAGGAAAGGATGTCCCGAGGTATGGTACATTGGGGAAACTATGCAGACGCTGCGACAACGGATGAATGAACACTGCTCGACAATCGCCAGGCAAGACTGTTCTCTTCCTGTTGGGGAGCACTTCAGCGGTCACGGACATTCGGCCTCTGATATTCGGGTAAGCGTTCTCCAAGGCGGCCTTCACGACACACGACGGCGCAGAGTCGCTGAGCAGAAACTGATAGCCAAGTTCCGCACACACGAGGATGGCCTCAACTGGGATATTAGGTTCATGTCACACTATTTGTAACCCCCACAGCCTGCCTGGACCTGCAGAGTTTCACTGGCTGTCTTGTCTGAAGACAATACACATCTTTTTAGCCTGTCTTGATGCTCTCTCCACTCACGCTGTTTGTATCTTAAAGACTTGATTAGCTGTAAGTATTCGCATTCCAACCATTATTCATGTAAATTGAGTCTGTGTCTTTATATGCCCTGTTTGTGAAGAGAATTCCCACTCACCTGAAGAAGGGGCTTGGAGCTCCGAAAGCTTGTGTGACTTTTGCTACCAAATAAACCTGTTGGACTTTAACCTGGTGTTGTTAAACTTCTGACTGTGTTTACCCCAGTCCAACGCCGGCATCTCCACATCGTGGTTAAGTTACTCAGCTGTGCAATATGAATTTGGATTGACCCTCAGTGATCTGCTAAGGGATAGGTTAGTTTGTGGTATGAATAACCTCACTATACAAAAAAACCTATTACCACAGACAGAAATTACTTTGACAGGTGTGATAGAGATTGTTCAGGCTACAAAAAGTGCCGAAAAAGGTGCATTAGCATTGCAAAGCTTGGCGAGGTCAACCAACTGGTCAACCGGTTTCCTCCCACAATCCCCCCTTTCCTTACCTTTTCTCCCCCTTTGCTTCCCCTTTCCCCCTTTTTCTCAATTTTACTTGTCTCCCATCTATCTCTCCCCTCCCCCCACTTCTTCATCTGTCACAGTTTATCCTCTGATTTCAGCTTCTCTGCTGTTTGGCCATTCACACCTTCTATTCTCTCTATGGACTGCCTTTCCCCTTGTTTTTGTGGCTATGACTCATCTTTCATTCCCTCACCCTACAGTATAAATATCTCCCACTTTCTACATCTTTTAGCTTTGTCAAAGGGTCATCTGGACTCGAAACATCAGCTCTTTTCTCTCCTTACAGATGCTACCAGACCTGCTCAGATTTTCCAGAATTTTCTCTTTTGGTTTCAGATTCCAGCATCTGCAGTAATTTGCTTTTAACCCTGAGGAGGAATTGAGTAACATTCCTGTGGGAACTGGAGACGTTATCTGCACTGGACGACTTTTGCAAACTGAAAGCCTTCCTGCCACTGTTCAGGATGAAACTTCCTTGGCTCATGAAGCATGCTAAAGAATTACAATGCTCTTGACTAATTAGTAAGTCTCCAAATAGACCTACTTTATGAGAGACTGTGTTAAGTTTCCCCCTTTTGCTATATAATATTGTAAATAGTTTTGTTGTTATAGTAAAAATATTAATTAAGGACTTTAAGGGGGAGGGATGTGGTCGCATGCCTCTTTAAAGGGCAAGTTATCGGGGGTCACTTGATCCATCTAGCCAATTGCAGCAAGGCGCACAAATCAAGAGTGGGAGCATGGGCTTTCTGGCAGTTGGAGTCCGGGAGTCATAGGACGGAATTTTCCCGTGCCACCCACCAAGGGAATTGTAGCAGGCGGGACACGGACCATGCAAAGGTCTGTTGACCTCGGGCAGGATTTTCCGATCTTGGGGCGAACGTGGCCGGAAAATCCCGCCCAGAAAATTCGGCAGCATTCTTACCCTTGTCTTGCACATAGTTATTTTCCCCTAAATAAATCCCTGTTCATTTACCTGCCTTGTTGGTTGTCAGTTCCTCACAGCTATTACACTCCACAAGATTTCTTTTTCATCCTGAATAAAAATTTGGTTTTGCTTTCCTATTTCTGCCTGCCTGGTTAACTGCATAGCCTTTGTTAGGGCCAAATTGCCTCGACTGCAGCAATCTTTCATGGGATGTGGACATTGCTGGCAAGGCCAGCATTTATTGTCTATCCTTAATTGTCCTTGAACTGAGTGATTTGTTTCAGAAGACAGTGAAGAGTCAAACACATTGTTGTGGGTTTGGCTCACCTGTAGACAAAACAGGTAAGGATGGTAGATTTCCTTCCCCAAAACACATTCGTGAACCAGATGGATTTTTACAATGATAGCTTTAAGGTCACCATTACTGAGGCTTTCTTTATATTTCAAATTTTAAAAAATTAATCAATTTAAAAAAAACTAATTAATTGAATTCAATTTCCCCCGGATGCCATCGTGGTATTCAAACCTGTGACCCCAGGGCATTAGCAGAGGCCTCTGGATTACCACCATCTCCCTATAAATTCTGATAGCGTCTCTTCTAAGTCCCCTACAACAAAGTGACTCTGAATTATGTCATCTGTCAGGGCTCCATATTCATAATTTTCAACTAATTGATATAAATCTTTAATGAATGAATTTAAGCTCTCTTAATCTTTGGGTGCACCTATTAAATTTTGTCCTCTCAATAATGGTGTTCGTTTGAAGATCAAAGTAAATGCTTTGATAACTTCATACATCGCCATGTCTTAGTTTATGCCTTGTCTGACTATTTATGTTAGCTATACTACTGCCTATAGTGCAGAGTGATTGCCTCACCCCTAATTGTGCTTGAGATGGTGTGGATGAGCTGCCTTCTTGAACCACTGCAGCCCATGCGGCGCGAATACATCCCCAGTGCTGTTGGAAAGGAGTTCCAGGATTTGAACCAGCAAAATAGGAGGAACAGCGGTATTGTTCCAAGTTTCTGGATGGTGTGTGGCCTGGAAGGGAACTTGCAGGTGGTGGTGCTCCCGTGCATCTGCTGTCCTTTTCAGGTGGTAGCATTTATTGCTGATCCCCATTTTCCTTTGAAGACAGCGGTGGTGGGCCTTATTTCTCAACTCATGCAGTCCATTTGGTGAAGGCATTCCCCATCAAGAATTTTGACCTAATGATGATAAAGGAGTGGGGATATATTTCTAAGTCAAGATGATGTGTGGTTTAGAGGTGATAGTTTTTGCATGCACCATCTCTCTCCAATGCTGTAATAATTTACGTAATCAATACTGCCACCCATCACCCTTATTTTTCCCATTTCCATCTATCCTAAATAACTTGCAGGTGGGAATAAGTTCCTAATCCTCTTCTTTAAGTTAGGTCTTTGTTATTGCCACTGGAACTAGTGAGCTGACTGACCAGTTGGAATCTGGGTATAGTTCAAAATATGGGCGGGATTTTGCAGCCTCGCTCGTCCCAAAACCGTAAAATCCCACCCAAAGTCAACGCACCTTTCCATGGTCTGCCCCTTGCCCGCTCCAATTCCCATTCTGACCAAAGTTTCTGCAAAGTCAGGGAGTGGAACCAAGGCTCACATTTTGTGTAACGGTACACTGCAAACAAGAGTGGGAAGTTGAGAATCTGGTGAATGTGGGACTCGGTTAATTGGTGAGTAAGTCAAAGCAAAATTTAGTCTTAACCTTTAGAATTTAACTGAGAATTTGAAAAACTCCAAAGCAGTTAAATGGCAATCAATTGCAACTGAATGGCTGCATGAAGAGTGATTATTGTGAGCTGGAGCTAACTGTGCAGTTGTAATCTGAGTGTGGCTCTGAAGTCTGCACGATAAACCCAGATCTTACAGTCTCTGGATTGTTGGAGCCTGAATGTATTATCCGAGAAGTGCATCAGGGCCTCCATGGCAACTGCCTGGGAAAGTTGAACCTCTGATGGGCAATTGCCTTGCTGCCCAGGGCCCTCTGGGAGTGTCTCCAACTCTGAGTTAGGGTTGGAGACTCTGGACAGTTCTGTGGAACTTACCTGATTAGTTACGCAGGAATTGAGACAGAAAAATTCTAGTCTAACTCCCAGGTCACTTTTAAAGTCCATCCGAGTGGTTTAACATCTCATCTGAAATATACTGATAATGATCAGCACCATTTTTGCCATGGGGGTTCAAGCATGCAAATGCACTTGTCTCTCTCCTGTTAGCTCTGGCTGCCTTTGGTCGTGCACCATCTTGCCTTGTGAGAGACAGGGAAGTGTATCAGCGAATGTTGTTAAATCTATTTAGGTGACATGGCTGTTGCACAAGCTGTCAGGTGTGGATGTGAGACTTGTAGTCATGGAGGACAATGCCAAGAGTCTAGCCCTGAGCACTTGGATGCAATGCCACAAGAAGTTTAATGACCTTACACATGTTGCTAAGTTCACTGAATGCACCTTCAAATGCCATATCCTACCAACTGTGCCATGAATCAGAGCACTGTTGGAATTCATCATCATCATAGAAACCCTACAGTACAGAAAGAGGCCATTCGGCCCATCGAGTCTGCACCGACCACAATCCCACCCAGGCCGTACCCCCATATCCCTCCACATTTTACCCGCTAATCCCTCTAACCTACGCATCCCAGGACACTAAGGGGGGCTACCATTCCATCACTCAGCTATCAACAGTCTCTATAAATCAGTTCTCATACCTAGCTTGCATATGCATCACCTCACCTCACAATTAGCACTGTTACAAACCTTATACCTGCTTCTTTAAGAATCCACCAAAGCTGCAATGATTCTGATTTCTGCTGTGTGGACCTGGCTGCAGCGCCCCTGGAGGTGGCCATACACCTTTATAAAGGGCGAGGGACCAATAAATTTTGGCATTTAGTGGGATGTATGACACCTATATGCAAATCACGAAAAATTAACATACAGGCACAGTGAGAAAGGCAAATAGTATGTTCATCACTATTGCAAAATAGTTAGACTATAAGAGTTAGAAAGTCATGTTTCTAAAGGACTTTGATGAGACCACACCGAAGGTACTGGATACTGCTTTGGTCTTCTTGTCAAAATAAAGGTATATTTATCTTGGAGAGGATGCAAGAAAAGATCCTGGGATGGCAGGACTGTCTACTGAGGGCAGATTGAGTAAAATGGGCCTATAATCTCTGGGGTTTAGAAGCATGGGAGGTGATCCCATTGGAATGTATGAATTCTGAGAGGGCCTGAAGGCTAGGTGCTGAAAATTGTTTCCCCTGGGTGCAGAGTTTAGAACGAGGGGCTTATGGTTTCTGAAAAAGGAACCATCAATAAGAACTGTGATAAAGAGAATTTTTTTCATTAAGAGGGTTATGAATCTTTGGAATTCTCTACCCAAGAAAGCTGCGGACATTCAGATGTTGAGCATATACAAGACTGATATTGATAGTTTTGGGGCACTAAGGGAATCAAGCGATATGGGGGAATGGGACAGGAAAATTAAGTTGATGTAAAAGTTTAGACATAGGGGAACTCTTTCCCTCCCACCCACCACAGGAAGTGTAGTGGGCGGGGAGGGTCCATGCAAAGGTCCGCAAACCAGCCTCCCATCCATTGACTCTGTCTACACTTCCCACTGCCTCGGCAAAGCATAATTAAGGACTCCACGCATCCAGGACATTCTCTCTTCCACCTTCTTCCTTCGGAAAAAAGATACAAAGTCTGAGATCACGTACCAACTGACACAGAACAGCTTCTTCCCTGCTGCTGTCAGACTTTTGAATGGACTTACCTTGCATTAAGTTTATCTTTCTCTACACCCTAGCTATGACTGTACCACTACATTCTGCAATCTCTTGTTTCGTTCTCTATGAACGGTATGTTTTGTCAGTATAGCCCGCAAGAAACAATACTTTCCATTGTATGTTATTACATGTGTGGCCAAATGGGCCATCTAAAATGACGATTTGCAAAGCACTCTGGGACAATTGGGCAAGAACTAAAATGACAGGCTGCAGTTTAAAAGACAGAGATAAACAGGCTGCAACCCTGACGAGTGAATAAACAGGATATGGGTCATCGTCAGGGTGAAAGGGACTTTATGGTCACACTGGGTTGTTTACCAGACATAAGGGCACCGTGACCCCTTATTTAGGAGGGAGGTATGTGACCTATGTGTCTCCAGCACCTACAGACATGGCTGTTGGGTACACACCCAGAGATCGGTGTGGCAATCAGCACCTGATTGGACTCTTATCGATCAGGGTGATCAAGTCCTGATCGATTGATTGGCAATGGCCAAAAAGGGGCGTGAAACCCAATGGGGTATAAAGGGTGCTGCACAACCAAGAATCTCTCTCTCATTCACCCCACGAATGAGCTACAACAGCAGTGAACATTGCTAGCGACGACCAGCACGAGGAGAGCCACCACACCCAAGAAGGAAGGAAGACCAGAGCCAGAGTGCCAGACCAGACCAAAGGACCAGACTATGCGGAGGACGACAGAGAGCAACGCACAGATAAAGGCCAATATCTGCTTGGGTACTTGCCAGTCACACAAAGTTAAGTTAAGGTCTTATATTGGACTTGAATTCTAGTATTTTCCTGTAAGATAACTTATCGTTGGTTGGGTAGGTGATTATTGATTGTGTGGGTTTAAATAAATATTGGTTGTCCTAATAAGATGTCTACGTGTAGTTATTTGTCCACCGTATAAGTGTTAAAACAGACTGTGTGGCAGATAAGAGGCAACACATGTGACAATAATAAATCAAATCAAATCTGTTAACCTCGGGTGGGATTTTCTGGTCTTGGGGTGAGCACAGCCGGAAAATCTCGGCCATAATCTCAATGTGCCATATTTGATTCGATTTATTATTGTCACATGTATTAGCATACAGTGAAAAGTATTGTTTCTTGCGCGCTATGCAGACAAAGCATACTGTTTATGGAGAAGGAAATGACAGATTGCAGAATGTAGTGTTACGGTCATAGCTAGGGTGTAGAGAAAGATCAATTTAATGCAAGGTACGTCTGACAGCAGCAGGAAAGAAATTGTTCTTGAGTTGGTTGGTACGTGACCTCAGACTTTGTATCTTTTTCCCGAAGGAAGAAGGTGGAAGAGAGAATGTCCGGGGTGCGTGGGGTCCTTAATTATGCTGGCTGCTTTGCCGAGGCAGCAGGAAGTGTAGACAGAGTCAATGGATGGGAGGCTGGTTTGCATGATGGATTGGGCTGCATTCACGACCTTTTGTAGTCTCTTATGGTCTTGGGCAGAGCAGGAGCCATACCAAGCTGTGATACAACCAGAAAGAATGCTTTCTATGGTGCATCTGTAAAGGTTGGTGAGAGTCGTAGCTACATATCAAATTTCCTTAGTCTTCTGAGAAAGTAGAGGCGTTGGTGGGCTTTCTTAACTATAGTGTCGGCATGGGGGGACCAGGACGGGTTATTGGTGATCTGGACACCTAAAAACTTGAAGCTCTCGACCCTTTCTACTTCATCCCCATTTATGTAGACAGGGGCACGTTCTCCTCTACGCTTCCTGAAGTCGATGACAATCTCCTTCGTTTTGTTGACGTTGACAGAGAGATTATTGTCGTTGTACCAGTTCACCAGATTCTCTATCTCGAGTGGGCGGCACGGTAGCACAGTGGTTAGCATTGCTGCCTCACAGCTCCAGGGACCCGGGTTCGATTCCCGGCTTGGGTCACTGTCTGTGTGGAGTTTGCACATTCTCCCCGCGTCTGCGTGGGTTTCCTTCGGGTGCTCCGGTTTCCTCCCTCAGTCCAAAGATGTGCAGGTTAGGTTGATTGGCCATGCTAAATTAACCCTTAGTGTCCTGGGATATGATAAGTTAAAGGGATTAGCAGGGTAGGTAAGCAGGAATAGGACCTGGGTGGTATTGGTTTGGTGCAGAGGGCGATGGGCTGAATGGCCTCCTTCTGCACTGTAGAGATTCTATGATTCTATCTCATTCCTATACTCTGTCTTGTCATCGTTTGAGGTCTGTCCCGCCATGGTGGTGTCATCAGCAAATTTGAAAATTGAATTGGAGGGGAATTTGGCTACATAGTCATAGGTGTATAAGGAGTATATCAGGGGGCTGAGAACACAGCCTTGTGGGGCATCAATGTTGAGGATGATTGTGGAGGAGGTGTTGTTGCCTATCCTTACTGATTGTGGTCTGTGAGTTAGGAAGTTCAGGATCCAGTCACAGAGGGAGGTGCCGAGGCCCAGGCCACAGAGTTTGGAGATGAGTTTCGTGGGAATAATGGTGTTGAAGGCTGAGCTGTAGTCAATAAATAGGAGTCTGACATAGGTGTCCTTGTTATCTAGGTGTTCCAGGGTTGAGTGCAGGGCTAGGGAGATGGCATCTGCTGTGGACCTGTAGTAGATCCAGGTAGTCCAGGAGGCTGGAATTGATTTGTGCCATGACTAGCCTTTCGAAGCACTTCATAGTGATGGCTGTTAGAGCCACCGGGCGATAGTCATTGAGGCATGCTGCTTGGTTTTTCTTAGGGACCAGGATGATGGTCATCTTCTTAAAGCAGATAGGGACCTCAGATTGTTGTAAAGAGAGGTTGAAGGTATCTGTGAATAGCTCCGCCAGATGATCCGCGCAGGATCTGAGTGCTCATCCGGGTACCCCATCCGGGCCAGTCGCTTTCCATGGATTAACCTTCGAGAAAGCTGTTTTGACATCTGCGATGGTGACCCCAGATACAGGCTCATCCAGGACTTCCAGGGTGGAGGGCTCTTGCTGACCTCTTGCTCAAAACGGGATAGCCATATGGCCTATTCGTTCATCTTTTTCTAGGTTCTTATAATCCCAGGTGGAATATTACCTGTAGCTCACCAACAATACTTATATGCTTGCATGCATTTAAACACATGCTCTTCAAACTCAGTTAACTTTCTGGTCAATGACCTGGACCGCACTGCCACCGTGTACTCCTGTTAGGGTGTGGTTTTCATTCCAAGTACGAAGGAGAACTGTCTTATGTCTGAAGTCTCTGTCTATGTGGGCCACCAGTCTATCCAGCTGATAAGAACATAAGGAATAGGAGCAGGAGTTGGCCATCTAGCCCCTCGAGCCTGCCCCGCCATTCAATAAGATCATGGCTGATCTGATAGTGGTTTAGTTCCACTTACCCGCCCGCTCCCCATAACCCTTAATTCCCTTATTGATCAGAAATCTATCTACCTGTGACTTAAACATATTTAACGAGGTAGCCCTCCACTGCTTCAATGGGCAGAGAATTCCAGAGATTCACTACCCTCTGAGAGAAGAAGTTCCTCCTCAACTCTGTTCTAAACTGACTCTCCCTTATTTTGAGGCTGTGTCCTCTAGTTCTTGTTTCCTTTCTAAGTGGAAAGAATCTCTGCCTCTACTCTTTCTAGCCCCTTCATTATCTTATATGTCTCTATAAGATCTCCCCTCAGCCTTCTAAACTCCAACGAGTACAGGCCCAATCTACTCAATCTCTCCTCATAAGCTAACCCCCTCATCTCCGGTATCAACCTGGTGAACCTTCTCTGTACTCTCTGATGCCCCAATCTCTTCATGGTGGAACCAACGTTGGAGCCCAAAGTTGGAATGGCAGCATTTGAACTTCGATTGGAATTACAAAGGCTGGACTGGAACCTGGCATATGGAATACAATGTGAATAGTTGCAGTTATCCACTTTGGTAGTAAAAACAAAAAGGCACAATATTTCTTAAATGGTGAGAGGCTGAGAAGTGTGGATGTCTTAAGGGACTTGGGTTTCCATGATCTTGAGTCATTGCAAGGTGATTTGAGTGCAGTTAGCTGCATCAATATAGAGCCTTGGTGAGACCTCTGCTGGAGTATTGTATACAATTGTGTTCCCCTTATCTAAGGATGGACGTACTTGTCATAGAGGGAGTTCACCAGATTAATCTCTGGGATGATGGGATTGTTTTATGAGGCCAGATTGGAGAGACTGGGAATTTCAGAATTTTCAAAACTATTCACGCCAATGCGATTTTCTGGTCCCGCTGCAGTGAACGGAGATTTGGTTGAGTGGCAACAGAATGTGAACAGCTGGAAAATTCCAGCCTGGGTCTTTATTGCCTCAAGTTTCAAAAAATGAGGGGTGATCTCAAGTGTCTTGAGGGGTGATTGAAGCTTAGAAAATTCTTAAATGGTGTGACAGGGTTGATGTAGATAAGATGTTTTCCCTGGCTGGTGAGTCTAAAACCAATGGACACCATCCCAAGATAAGGGATAGGCCATTTAAGACCGGGATGAAGAGGAATTTCTTCACTCAGAGGATGGTTGCATGTCTGGAATTCTCTACCCAGAGGGCTGTAAAAGCTCAATGTTTGTTCAAAACAGAGGTTTCTCCATACTAATAACAAGAAGGGATATGGAGATATTGCAGGGAAATGGCATTGAAGTAGATGATCAGCCATGGTCTAATTGAATGGCGGAGTAGGCTGGATGGGCTGAATAGCCTATTCTGTTCCTATGCTTCAGATGTCTGCAGTGAGGTTCTGGCTGCTGTGGCCACACACTTAGGTAATTTGCGAAGTGGAACTATCACACAAGAGAGCTCCACACATACTGCAAGTGGGCTCTTCCAGAGGTTCTGGTCAAAACCTGTTTGCAAGCATTGCAGTACTTCTTTGAATTGCTGGTGTGTTGTCAGAATTTTTCTCTTCATGGCTCGACCTTGGAAGTCTGTGGGCAAGATTTTAACTCACTCAAAACACATTTTCTAACATATAGTTGAAATTGGGCCGTATATCCCTGTTCCACTTAGTTGGACTGGGAGAGGACGGTGCCCCCCAGCATCTGTCCCTACCACGGCTACTGGCTCCTGCTCAATGGTGCTGTGTGTTTTATCAGGCGCAGCCCCTTTAATTCTTCCAACCTACCTGGGGGCCAATCTCTGTGCTCGTGTTTGAGAAGGATAGTGCGTGTGACACTGCTTCCTTGCACATTGTCTTTCGTTGAGATGACTTTTACAACAGGTTCTGATTGCTGAGAAAGACTTCTAGGGAAAGGACAAGATTTGTATAGAAAGGAGAGGCTAAACAGTAACACATTAAAGGTTGGACAATATTGGCTGAAGTTTTGAAGTGAACTGAACATGTATTTGCTAGTGGTACATGGGATGGTACATGGGATAAGCTGTAACATTGGTTAGAGAAACCACCTGTCCCTCCATCTCTAATGTTGCTGCTCTGGCTGTCTCATTCATTTCAACTTGTATAAGGGCCTTGAGGTGGGCTGTCCAACCCCATCTTATTTCTTTCTCTCCTGACCTGTTCTGTCTCCTCCTTCAGAAGGAAGGAGGAGGAAGTTGAGTGATTACTGAGAAGATAAGTTGGCACGTGCATAAGCTGAAACTTTGCCTCAAATAAAGTTACAAGATAGAAATTCAACATTTCTCAACCAAATACGCCAAAATATTTCTCATTGCTCTGATCACACACCATCACACGTGAGAACACCCACTAGGTACACGGTACATACTCATGCAACTCGGCCAACGTTGCCTATCTCATACGCTACAAGAAAGGATGTCCCGAGGCGTGGTACATTAGCGAGATCATGCAGACGCTACGATAACAGGTGAACAGACACCGCGCGACAATTGCCAGGCAGGAATGTTTCCTTCAGCAGTCAAGGGCATTCAGCCTCCCATCTTTGGGTAAGTGTTCTCCAAGGCAGCCTCCAAGACACACGACAACGCAGAATCGCCGAGCAGAAACTAATAGCCAAGTTCCACACGCATGAGGACAGCTTCAACTGGGATCTTGGGTTCATGTCACACTACGTGCAACCCCTACCATTTGGCCTGGGTTTGCAAAATCCTACTAACTGTCCTGGCTTGAGAAAATTCACACCACTTTAACCTGTGATTATCCCTCTCTCCACTTGCACTGTCTGTATCTGTAAAGACTTGATTACCTGAAAAAATTCGCATTCCAACCATTATCTTGTAATTGTGTCTTTGTCTATATGTGCCGTGTTTGTGAAACCTACCTCTCCACTCACCTGATGAAGGAGCAGCGCTCCGAAAGCTCATGATTCCAAATAAACTTGTTGGACTTTAACCTGATGTTGTGAGACTTCTTACTGTGCCCACCCCAGTCCAACGCCGGCATCTCCACATTATTGCTCTGAAAACAGGTGAGGGGTTGACCAGGTCCAAGCAAAAGATGAAGAAAGGCGGAGTTGCACTCACCTTTGTTGATCTTGTGATATAAATGGTTTAACTGCCAGGCTCTCAGCTTCTCATCAACTAATTAACCTGTCCATTAAATCTCTCTGTTCTTATAATGCTGCCCAAACTACTTGGCAGATTTACACCCTCGTTTCTGAAATCTCCTAACAGATGTCAGTGGGTGTGATTTAAGCTGCTTCTGGAATGGTTTTGCATCAAGTGAGGTTTAAAAACAAGAACAGGCAGCAAATTTAAAATTGAAATTCTGTCCTTGAAATTTTGGGGCCATTTTTTCTGATCTTGACATTTCTGTGGCAGGCTGGATATTAAAATGTTTTTCCTGAACACAGCCCTTGTGCAAAAGAATTGAGCAATGTATTTCCATCATCTCACAAAGCTTGATACTTTATCCAATTTAAAACAAAACTCTTATTCTTTCAGCTTCCTTTCAAAGTTGTCAGAATTTAATCACAAACTTCAATCAACCCTCCTGCATCCTACCCACAACTCTGGTGCTCACTTTCCCTCTTTCTCTCTATCTCTCCCTCTTGCTTCCCTTCTGAATTTTTGTTTCTCTGCACTGTGGTAGTTCTTTATTTCATTATTTGTTTTCCCTTTCATTATCTCCTGTACCTCTTTCTTCCCTAACTTTGGATTTTCACCTTTCCATTTTGTCTTGCTCTCCATCAATTGTTTCTCTCTTTCTTTCGCTCTGTATACATTTGTTTTCACTCCATTATACTCTTTCTCAGCTGACCCAGTTCAACGTGACAGCATTTTCTTTTCTCCAGTGGAACTTTGCAGGGTTGAGGTTGTCGGAGTTGTCAGCACCTCAATCTCTGCCTGCACATCAAGGATAAAATCATAGAATTCCCACAGTGCAAAAGGAGGCCATTTGCCCCATTGAGCCTGCACCGACCACAATCCTACCCAAGCCTTATCCCAGTAACCCCAAGTATTTACCCTGCAAGTTCCTTGACACACTAAGGGGCAATTCAGCATGGCCAATCCACCTAACCCAGGATAAAGCCAAATTAGAGCAGATCTTTCAGATAGTCAGGAGAATCTGGAACAAGAAATAAAGTACCGAGGCATGGTACATTGGGGAAACCATGCAGACGCTACGACAACGGATGAATGAACACCGCTCGACAATCACCAGGCAAGACTGTTTTCTTGTGGGGGAGCACTTCAGCGGTCACGGGCTTTCAGCCTCTGATCTTCAGGTAAGCGTTCTCCAAGGCGGCCTTAATGACACACGAAAGCGCAGAGTCACTGAGCAGAAATTGATAGCCAAGTTCCGCACACATGAGGACGGCCTAAACCAGGATGTTGGATTTATGTCACATTATCAGTAACCCCCACAGCTTGCCTCCTGGACTTGCAGAATCTCACTGGCTGTCCTGTCTGGAGACAATACACATCTCTTTAACCTGTGCTTAATGCTCCCTCCACCCACATTGTCTGTATCTTTAAGATCTGGTTGGCTGTAGGGATTCGCATTCTAATCAGTATTCTGTAACTTGATTTTGTGTCTCTGTGCCCTGTTTGAGAACACATTTCCACTCCATCTGACGAAGGAGCAGCGCTCCGAAAGCTAATGGTATTTGCTACCAAATAAACCTGTTGGACTTTAACCTGGTGTTGTTAAAACTCTTACTGTGTTCACACCAGTCCAATGCCGGCATCTCCACAACAAGAAATAAACACATAGCTGCTTTAATAACCACCTGTTACATGCTTTCCTCTGTTAAAAATTACCTCACAAAATTTTAAAAGTTTGTGCTTCTCATTGTTTTCATGATTCCATACAATAAATTCTTACTCTCAGTTTCCTGTTTTTTGTTTTCCACCACTTGCAAAGCTTGGTGGGGACACGTTGATGAGGAATTTTACTGGCCCGCCCTCCACTGGAATCGGTGCGGGCAAGGGGCGAAGCATGGGAAGGTCCGTTGACCTTGTGCAGGATTTTATGGTTTCAGGACGAATGAGGCCATAACATCCCAGCCTTTCTCTTTTTATGCTCTAATGGCCAGACCTGCTATCAGACATATTAAGATGTATGAAATGAGCCACTTTGCCTAGTTTTCAATCTCCCAACTAATTGCCCATCCATGTCAACAAGTACCTCCTATTCTGTGCACTCTCATGTTTGCTAATGATTTTTTGGCTGAATGCTTTCACATCCAGTGCCTCTTGGAAGTCCATGTAGACAACATCAATATACTCTCCCCTATCCACTATGTTACTGATTTCAAAATATTCCGCTCAGGCCATTCAGAGGCACAGTGGTTAGCTCTGCTGCCACACAGCACGAGGGATCCAGGTTCGATCCCCGGCTTGGGTCACTGTTTGTGCGGAGTCTGCACGTTCTCCCCCTGTCTGTTTCCTCCGGGTGCTCCGATTTTCTCCCACAGTCCAAAAGACGTGCTGGTTAGATGCATTGGCCGTACTAAATTCTCCCTCCCTAAATTCTACCCAAACAGGCAATGGAATGTGGTGACTAGGGGATTTTCACAGTAATTTCATTGCAGTGTTAACGTAATCCTAATTTTGACACTAATAAATAAAATATGGGATGCACAAGCTAAGAACACAGATGATGACAGCAGCATGTTATCATCTGCAATGGTTCAAGAAGGCAGCTCACCATCACCTTCTGAAGGGTGATTAGGGATGGGCAATAAACGCTGGCCCTGCCAGCGATGCCCACATCCTGTGAATTAATTAAAAGAAAGCAGATTTATTGAATTGTTACTTCGCTTCAATGTTTACTAGATAGCCTAACATGGTGGATATGACATTGGGAGAAATAGATCAAACAGATATAAACATGATGTGAGGTTGCCAATGGACTGTGGTGGGCACAGTAAGAAGTCTCAAGACCAGATTAAAGTGTTTGTACCTGTAAAGACTTGACTACCTATAAGGATTCGCATTCCAACCATTCTTCACATTCCAATCTGTAATTATCTTGCAGTTGTATCCTTGCCTCTATATGCCATGTTTATAAACCTACCTTCACTCACCTGATGAAGGAGCAGCGCTCCGAAAGCTCATGATTCCAAATAAACCTGCTGGACTTGAACCTGGGATGGAATTCTCTGGCCGTGCTTGTCTAAAAGCCAGAAATTCATTCCCGACCGTCAATGGCGTTTCACATTCTCCGCAACCCACCTGCCAAAACTCTAGTGGTGGGCGGGATGGGAGAATTCCGGATCTGGTGTTGACAGATATAAACACAACTAGGATAGGTAAAGAGATGAACTGGGATTGGAGAAACAAATATAAGATGCGACCTTTCCTTCAACGATCAGTGCTGACTCTTTTTGTTTTCTTACTGTTCATGTTTGATTGTATCAAATGGCCAAACAATGGTGAGACAGAGTACAGGAATGCGATAGAGAATCTGGTGAACTGGTGCAGCAACAATAATCTCTCCCTCAATGTCAACAGAACAAAGGAGATTGTCAGTGACTTCAGGAAGTGTAGAGGAGAACATGACCCTGTCTACATCAATGGGGATGAAGTAGAAAGGGTTGGGAGTTTCAGGTTTTTAGGTGTCCAGATCACCAATAACCTGTCCTGGTCCCCCCATGCTGACACTATAGTTAAGAAAGCCCACCAACGCCTCTACTTTCTCAGAAGACCAAGGAAATTTGGCATGTCAGCTACGAATCTCACCAACTTTTACAGATGCACCACAGAAAACATTCTTTCTGATTGTATCACAGCTTGGTATGGCTCCTACTCTGCCCAAAACCGCAAGGAACTACAAAAGATCGTGAATGTAGCCCAATCCATCACGCAAACCAGCTGTCTATACTTCCCGCTGCCTCAGCAAAGCAGCCAGCATAATGAAGGACCCCATGCACCCCAGACATTCTCTCTTCCACCTTCTTCCGTCGGGAAAAAGAAACAAAAGTCTGAGGTCACATACCAACCGACTCAAGAACAGCTTCTTCCCTGCTGCTGTCAGACTTTTGGATGGGCTTACCTTGCATTAAGTTGATCTTTCTCTACACCCTAGCTATGACTGTAGCACTACATGCCGCACTCTCTCATTTCCTTCCCTATGAACGGTATATTTTGTCTGTATAGCACGCAAGAAACAATACTTTTCACTGTATGTTAATACAGGTGACAATAATAAATCAAATCAAATCAAATCACATCAAATATAGGCCAGGGTTAATCTTGCAGCAATAAAGCCACTCCTGGGACTTGATTTTTTCAATGCAAGAACACTCGTGTTTGTTTCAACATTATAAATCATCTCTGGAAGTTTGGAAATCCCTGGATGCTGATGCTGTAAAGATTAGCATACTAGATAGATTATTCAAGGATAGCACATCTAATTCACATTTTCTTGTTAGTAGTCCACCTTTCTAGTGTCTTTTTACCCCTTTCCTCATTCAGATTTTAGATGTCTTTTAACTGGCTATTGTATGACTCCCATTCCTAGTTGATGTTTGTCCTGTGTACTTTTCAATATAATCATTTTGTAAGATTGTACTTTTTAAATTTAGTCAAAAAGATTTTGCAATTTATTTGGTTTTTCTCAAATGTTCATAATCACATTAGAGGTTTATTATTCTTTGATCTTGGCACAAGTTGGACGGCACGGTGTCACAGTGGTTAGCACTGCTGCCTCACACGCCAGGGGCCTGTGTTCAATTCCAGCCTCGGGTGCCTGCCCGTGTCTGCATGGGTTTCCTCTGGCTGATCCGGTTTCCTCCCACAGTCGAAAGATGTGCAGGTTAGGTTGATTGGCAATGCTAAATTGACCCTTAGTGTCAGGGGGATTAGTAAAGTAAATAGGTAGGGTCATGGGGATAGGGCCTGGGTGGGATTGTGGTCGGTGTAAATTTGATGGGCCAAATGGCCTCCTTCTGCACTGCAGGGATTCTATGAAGTTATCAGGATCGTTTCACACGCTGAGCTTGTCTGGGTTCCAACCATTTGGATTTACTACAGGAGTGCACTAAATGCAGATTTTTGGCCCTGGTGTTTTTCCACATTTCTTAAAGTAATTCCATATGTTTTCCTCTCCTTTCATTTTATTCTCTTTATCCTATTTACTTAATTATTTTCGATACCTCTTACTATCACTAATCACTCACTTCCACGTTAATAGTGACATTAGGTTTACAATCATATTAAACCGTCCCTAAGAGTTGCTCGGTAGCACCATTAATAACTGAACTGGCCAGGTCCTCAAGGACATTGCTGCTGGACTGGGACTGTGGCTGTTGGTGAGGAAACCAACAAGGGGGAAAAACATACTTGACCTCATCCTCACCAACCTACCTGCCACAGATGCATCTGTCAATGACAATGTCGGTAGCTGTGACCACTGCACAGTTCTTGTGGAGACAAAGATCCATCTTTATTGTGTTGTATGCCATTACCACCATGCTAACTGGGATAGATTTTAAACTGACTGGGCATCCATGAGGCGCTGTGGGCCATCATCAGCAGAATTGTACTCAACCGCAATCTGTAACCTCATGACCCAGCGTATCCCCCTCTCTATCATTACAACCAAGCCAAGGAATCAACCCTGGTTCAATGATAAGTGCAGGAAGGCATGCCAGGAGAAACACGAGGCATACCTAAAAATGAGGTGTCAAACTTGGTGAAGCTACAACACAGACTACTTGCATGCCAAGCAGAATAAGCAGCAAATAATAGATAGAGCTAAGCAATTCCACAACCAATGGGTCAGATCCATGCTCTGCAGTCCTGCCACACCCAGCAGTGAATGGTGGTGGACAATTAAACAACTCACTGAAGGAGGAGGCTCCACAAATATCTCCATCCTCAATGATGGAGGGGCCCAGCACATCAGTGCAAAAGATAAGGCTAAGAATTCGCAACAATCTTCAACCAGAAGTGCTGAGTAGATGTTCAACATTATGAAGTGCTTCAAAAGGCTAGTCATGGCACAAATCAATTCCAGTCTCCTGGACTACGGTTTGCCTATTGCCGCAACAGGTCCACAGCAGACGCCAACTCCCTGGCCCTGCACTCAACCCTGGAACACCTAGATAACAAGGACACCTATGTCAGACTCCTATTTATTGACTACAGCTCAGCCTTCAACACCATTATTCCCACGAAACTCATCTCCAAACTCCGTGGCCTGGGCCTTGGCACCTCCCTCTGTGACTGGATCCTGAACTTCCTAACTCACAGACCACAATCAGTAAGGATAGGCAACAACACCTCCTCCACGATCATCCTCAACACTGGTGCCCCACAAGGCTGTGTTCTCAGCCCCCTACTATACTCCTTATACACCTATGACTGTGTGGCCAAATTCCCCTCCAATGCGATTTTCAAGTTTGCTGATGACACCACCGTAGTGCGTCGGATCTCAAACAATGACGAGACAGAGTACAGGAATGAGATAGAGAATCTGGTGAACTGGTGCGGCAACAATAATCTCTTCCTCAAGGTCAACAAAACGAAGGAGATTGTCATCAACTTCAGGAAGCGTAAAGGAGAACCTGTCTACACCAATGTGGACGAAGTAGAAAGGGTCGAGAGCTTCAAATTTTTAGGTGTCCAAATCACCAACAGCCTGCCCTGGTCCCCTCATGCCGACATTGTGGTTAAGAAAATCCACCAATGCCTCTACTTCCTCAGAAGACTAAGGAAATTTGGCATGTCAGCTATGACTCGCACCAACGTTTACAGATGCATCATAGACAGCATTCTTCCTGATTGTATCACAGTTTGGTATGGCTCCTGTTCTGCCCAAGACCGCAAGGAACTACAAAAAGGTCGTAAATGTAGCCCAATTCATCACGCAAACCAGCCTCCCATCCATTGACTCTGTCTGTACTTCCTGCTGCCTCGGCAAAGCAGCCAGTATAATTAAGGATCCAACGCACCCCTGACATTCTCTCTTCCACCTTCTTCTGTCGGGAAAAAGATACAAAAATCTGAGGTCACATAACAACCGATTCAAGAACAGCTTCTTCCCTGCTGCTGTCAGACTTTTGAATGAACTTACCTTGCATTAAGTTGATCTTTTTCTACATCCTAGCTATGATTCTAACACTACATTCTGCACTCTCTCGTTTCCTTCTCTATGAACAGTATGCTTTGTCTGTATAACGTGCAAGAAACAATACTTTTCACTGTATGTTAATACATGTGACAATAATAAGTCAAATCAAATCAAATCAAAATGATCCATCTTGGCCTCCTCCGGAGGTCCCCAGCATCACAGATGTCAGCCTTCAGCCAATTTGATTCGCTCCACGTGATATCAATAAACGGCTGAATGCACTGGATACTGCAAACTTTAAGGGCCCTGACAATATTCCGGCAATAGTATTGAAGACTCGTGCTCCAGACCTTTCCACTCCTAGAGCCAAGCTCTTTCAGAACAGTTACAACACTGGCATCTACTAGACAATGTGAAAAATTGACCAGGTATGTTCTGTACAAAGAAAGCAGGGCAAATCCAACCTGACCAATTACTGCTCCATCAGTCTACTCTCGATCATCAATGAAGTGATGGCAGGGGTCATTAACAGTGCTATTAAGTGGCATTTGATTAACAGTAACCTGCTCACTGACACTCAGTTTTGGTTCTCCTAGAGCCACTCAGCCCCTGACCTCATTACAGCCTTGGTTCACACATAAATAAAAGAGCTGAACTCCAGAGATGAGATGAGAGTGACTGCCCTTGACATCAGGGCCACATTTGACTGAATTTGGCATCCAGGAGCCCCAGCAAAACTGGAAATTGGGGAAAATTGTTTGCTGGTTGGTCATACTTGGCATAAAGGAAGATGGCTGTGGTTGTTGGAGGTCAGTCATCACAGCTCCAAGACATCACTGCAGGAATTCCTCAGGGTCGTATCCTTGGCCCAACCATCTTCAGTTGCTTCATCGATGGCCTTCCTTCCACCATAAGGTCAGAAATGGGGATGTTCACTGATGACTATACAATATTTAGAACCAGGAAGACCTAGACAATATCCAGACTTGGGCTGATAAGTGATAAATAACATTTGGGCCATACAAGTGCCAGGCAATGACCATTTCCAACAAGAGAGAGTGTAACCATCACCCCCTTGACATTCAATGACATTACCATCACTGAATTCCCCACTATCAACATCCTGGGGGTTGCCATTGACCAGAAACTTACTTGGCCTAGCCATATAAATACTGTAGCTACGGGAGAAGGACAGAGACTAGGAATCCTATGGTAAGTAAATCTACAAGGTACAAGTCAGGAGTGTGATGGAATACTTTCCCCTTGCCTGGATGAGTGCAGCTCTGCAACACCCACTAAGCCTGACATCGTCTAGGACAAAGCAGCCCATTTGATTGGGACCCCATCCACAAACATTCACTCCCACCATTACTGACGAACAAAGCAGCATAGCAGCAAAGTGTATCATCTACAAAATGCTCTGCAGGAACTCACCAAGGCTCCTTAGACAATACTTTCCAAACCCATGACCACAACGAGAAGGACAAGGCAGCACATACCTGGGAACACCACCACCTGGAAGTTCCCCTCCAAGCTACACATCATCCTGATTTGGAGATATATCACTGTTCCTTCACTGTCGCTGGGTCAAATTCCTGGAACTCCCTCCCTAACAGCAATATGGGTATACCTATGCCATATGGACTGCAGCGGTTCAAGAAGGCAGCTCACCACTGCCTTCTCAAGGGCAACTCAGGATGGGCAATAAATGCTGGCTTATCCTGCGAAGCCTACACCCCTTGAATGATAAAACAACATCTGGCTTGTCACCATAATTTATGGTGTTTAGAATTCATTTCCTCTTTAAAAAAATATTTATATTCCTCTCATCCATCACTGGATCTTTGCAGTTTGCCTATGGGATACTACATTCCCAGTTGACTATCCTATGATGATTTCCTATAGTCTATTATATATCATCACTGCACTGGCATCAATTTGCTGATTTTTATGCTGTCACTGTATCACTAATAATTTCTATCCAATTTATTTTGCTGTCTCTTCTTAAGCAGGCTTTTCTGCTCTTTGAGTAGTGGTTATACCATTCCTTCACAATAATGTCAATCCATCACCGAGCATAATAGGTACATCTTCTCAAAGCTTTCTCCTGCCAATTAGTATCAGGATTTCCCATTCCTGTCTGCAGTCATGTTTCTGCCAAGTCAATGCTGTTCTTGCTATCAATGAACTACAACCTATTTTGTTAATAAATTCAATAATTAGTAAAAATCTGGAATTGAAAACTAGTGTCAATAATGGTGCGATGAAATTATCATCAATTGTCACTAGTACCTGGCTGGTTCATTAATGTCCTTTAGGGAAAGAAATATCATCCTTACCCGGCCTGGCCTACCTGTGACTCCAGACTCACAGCAATGTGGTTGACTCTTAACTGCTCTCTGAAATGGTCGCATAACCCTCTCAGTTGTACCAAACTGTTAGAGAAAAGTTAAAAAGGAATAAAACCAATTGGACCAATTGGCATCGAGTTAGGAAATGACAATAGCACACCCAGCCTTGTCAAACGTACAACATCCTCCTCACTAACAACTGTGGGCTTGTGCCAAAATTGAGAGAACTGTCCTTTAGTCTAGTCAAGCAACAGCCTATCATAATCATGCTAACAGAATCAGATGTTACAACCAATGTCCCAGACAGCATCATCACCATCCCTCGATATGTCCTCACCTAGCAGCTGGATAGACCCAGGAGAGACCATGGAGTACAGTGGTATACAGTTGAGAGGGAGTTGGCCTGCGAGTCCTCAACATCGACCCTGGATCCCATGAAGTCTCATAGCATCAGGTCAAACATGGACAAGGAAACCTATTGCTGATTACCACCACCATCCTCTCTCAGCTGATGAATCAGTGCTCCTCTGTGTTGAGGAAGCACTGAGGGTAGCAAGATCACAGAATGTACTCTGGGTGGAGCACTCCATGGCTTGGTAGCTCTACTACAGACCAAACTAGACAAGTCTTGAAGAGCATAACACGGTGGCACAGTCGTTAGCACTTTTGCCTCACAGTGCCAGGACCCGGGTTCAATTCCCGGCTTGGGTCACTGTCCATGCAGAGTTTGCATGTTCTCCCTATGTCTGTGTGGGTTTCCTCCAGATGCTCCAGTTTCCTCCCACATTGCAAAAGACATGCTGGTTAGGTGCATTGGCCATGCTAAATTCTTCCTCAGTGTACCCGAACAACGCAAGAGTGTGGTGACTAGGGGATTTTCACAGTAACTTCATTGCAGTGTTAATGTAAGCCTATTTGTGACACTAATAAATAAACTTAAACTTAAAAACATAACTGCTAGGCTGGCTCTGCAACAGGTAATAAGGGAACCAAGAAGAGGGAAAATCTATTATCACTCATCTTCACAAATCCACCTATCAGAGGTTCATCTGTCCATGACATTAGTAGGAATGACAACTGCACAGTCGTTGTGTAAACAAAGTTCTGTCTTCCCATTGGGCATACCCTCCATCGTGTTGTGTAGCGCTACCATCATGCTAAAGGGATAGATTCAGAACAGGTCTTCCTGCTCAAGACTGAGCATCCATGAGACACTGTGGGACATCAACAGCAGCAGAATTGTACTCAACCAGAATCTGTAACCCCACGGCCCAGCATATCCTCCACTCTACACTTACCAACAAGCCAGGGGATCAACCCTGGTTCAATGAAGAGTGCAGGTAAACGTACCAGGAACAGCACCAAGCATAACCAAAAAATGAGATGTCAACGTAGTGAAGCTACAACACAGGACTTCTTGCGTGCCAAACAGCACAAGCAGCCTGTGGTAGATAGTGATAAATATTCCACAAGCAATGGATGGAATCTAAACTCTGCAATCCTGCCACACCCAGTTGTGAATGGGGGCGGACAATCAAACAACTAACCAGAGGAATAGACTCCACAAGCAACCCCACATTCATGACAGAAAAACTGGCACATCAATGCAAAAGACAAAGCTGAAGCAATTGCAATGATTGTTGGCCAGAAGTACCAAGTGGATGATCCATCGTAGTTTCTTTCTGAGGTCCCCAGCCCCAATTAGCTAATTTGATGAACTCTGCATGATATCAAGAGACAACTAATGGCACTGAATACTGCAAAGGCTATGGGGCCTGACAACATTCCGGTCATAGTACTGAAGACGTGTGCTCCAAAGCTAGCTGCTCCCCTAGCCAAACTATTCCAATGCACACATCCACCCAGTAATGAGGAAAATAATATGGAAATACCCTATTAGTCTATTCTCGATCATTGGGAAAGTGAATAAAGATATTGTTGACATCGCTATCAAGCAGTACTTACACAGCAATAATCTCCTCACTGATTCTCAGTTTGGGTTCCGCCAAGGTTATTTGGCTCCCAAACTCATTACAGTCTTGGTCCAAACATGAACAAAAGAGCTGAATTCCAGAGGTGACTGTTCTTGACCTCAAGGCAGCACTTGACCAAGTATGACATCCAACACTCCTGGCAAAATTGAAGTCAATGGAAATCAGGAGGAAAATTCTCCACTGCTCGGAATCATACCTAACACAAAAGAAGATGGGTGTGTTTGTTGCCTGCACCTCAGAATATTAACCAGTTGCATTGCTTCCTAAGATTGTTGAATTATTATGGAAGATTTGTCCCAAAATTGGCAATAATTCTGAAACAATTACAGAACCTCTTGTGCCAGAACAAGATGTAGAAGTGGTCAGATCAATGCAATAACGTTTTCACACAAGGCAAATTAGCATTATTTAATCTGAAGTTCTTAGGCACTTTGATCCTATCCTATTCCTACAGTTAGCTTGTGATGTATCCCCTATGGTATAGGAGCAGTGATCTCCCACGTCAAGCCATCAGCTGAAGAAAGACATAATGCTTCTTGAACCTTGAGCAAGGCTGAAAGTAACTGTGCTCAGTTTGAAAGGGAAGCATTTGGAATCATCTTTGGAGTAAAGAATCTGATCTGATCCTGTACAGGAGAGAATTTACATTGTTGATGGACTATCATCAGCCAGCAACCATTTTTGGATCACACACAGGAATTCTGTCATGAGCAGCAAGTAGAATGCAAAGATGGATATTGCATTTGCCCACACATGCAATCAAGTCAACAATCAACAATCAAGTTAACACGGTAATGTGAATGGGCTTTCAAGATTACCACTGCCAGGTAATTTGTCAGACTACTCAAGTGGGAATACTTTGAACAAGAAGACAACACACCGGTCGCTTCTAGGCAAGTGAGAAAACACACTCAGAGTGATCCAGTGCTCTCAGGATTGATGGATCTAGTTTTATGGGAAAGACTTTGGAACTAACACCTAACCTGAAAGCGTATTAATCCAGGAGATTGCAGCTGTCAGTACAGTCAGGGTGTCTTCTATAGGGGCTCTGAATGATTATTTCACCACCATTAAGAAAACGGGTGTTAGACATGAGGGTCATTGTGGAATCATATGCATGAAGGAAATAGCAAGGAGTTATTTCTTGAAATTGAAGAGAAAGCTAGAACATGTTTTCCCGATGCGAAGGTAAGAAACCTGTCACTCTTAACACCGCTGTATCCATGGAAATGGCCTGAAGAGGCTTGGCAATGGGTGCATGTGGATTTTGCAGGATCTTTTGAAGGACTTAGTAATGGTCACACTAAGTGGCCAGAGGTCACTTTGATGAAATCTACTTCGTTGGAGAGGACAATCGAGAAGCTAGGAGAAGTATTTAGTTGTTTTGGATTCCCTGAACAACTGGTAAGTGACAATGGACATCAGTTTGTCTCACAAGAATTCAAAGGTTTCTTACAAGTGAACGGTATTCAACATATTAGGTCTGCACCATATCATCCAGCTAATAATGGACCAGCAGAACATTTCATCCAAACCATGAAACTTACCTTGAGAGCAACCAGGGAATGAGGGTCACTGATTAAACCTCTTCACAAATCCTACTAATGCATGGGAATAATGCTTACTCCATGACCTAGGCCTCTCCTGTGTGATGATGGTGGTGCAATTGATATAGATATATATATTTTTAAACAGGTTCTGGAGGTAACTTGGGGTTGTGGTCAGCACCTTAACACCTGCATTATTAATGATGAAGAGACAATTACAATCAGCATTTGATCTGTTGAAACCTCCAGAAACAAAAGAGTTCGTACAGCAGCAACAAGGACAAATGGAACGTTGGGAAAACAAAGCAGGGTATTCCACCAAGGACAAGGATTTTGGCTAGGAATTACTCCACAGGAGAGAAATGGGTTCCTGCCACAAACCTTGCACAGACCAGGCCTGTCTCTTATACTATCCAGACCAGAGATGAAATTATCTGGAGGAGACATGCGGACCAGCTGTTGGCTGGGAGAACAGATCCAGCAGAATTGGAACCTGCTGAAAATCCAGATTCAACCGTACAAAGTCCTGACTTGAACCTTCCTACAACTCCAACACCAACAGAGGAAAGTAACACCTCATCTACTGATCAGAGACAGAGACAGAGACAACCTTTAGTCCCCACGTCAACGCCGGTCAAACCAACCACCGGTGACATGAGTGGAAAGATTAAAATGCCAGACGTTGCCACCAGTGTAAAGAAGACTCAGAGGTTCACTGTCAACTGTTGCAAGAGTGACGACCACCAGACCATCTGACTTCTAATAGTGACTGACTTGGTGATTATTGTTCATGTTGAGCTTGTTTTGAACTTGTTGGGGATGTTCAATTTGATATGGGAGGGAATGTGATGAATTTGTATTAATCCTTATTAATATACTGAAGCTCAGTAGTGTTAATATAATCATGTATTCACCAGAATGACATCCCAAGAGTGGGAAACAGAGAGAAGAAGCAGCCATATAAGAGAACACACCTGTAAATAAAGCTCCATTGTTTATAACCTTCCATGCTCCCTAGACATCTTTCTCCAATGTACAACAACCCAGAACCCCAAAACTCTGTTGTAATTCATTTGTCAGTCTCCTCTTTCCTTCTCCAATCTACAAGGTTTTAAAGCTTGTACTTAACATCACAATATCTTTATTTATCTAATATCTTTCCAATCTTTGGTCACATTCTATCCGAGGGACATTGGCTTTTGCATCAAAGTGACTCAGTAGCTTATTTCTAAAGGTCCTTGCATTGCATGAAAATTTGACTGAAAATCTTTAATTACCCTCAATACAATCTTATTGGGGAGATTCTGAGTATGCTCGATTCTAAAGAACAGCTGTTCAAAAACATTAGTTGCTGATTTTGTCGTTCTAATGCTCCCAGCCACATAGACCAGGGTTCTCCGACCTCATCCACAGCTCGATTCTCCAGTCCCGCTGCTGTGAATGGAGATTTGGCTGAGTACCAATTTGTCCATTGTTGTACCTGTTAATTCTCAGATACTTTCAACCAGTTTACTTACTCCAAGGTTTTACCCCGGTGCCCTTATTTGCAAGGTGGACAAAGGACAAACACAAGTAAAAGTTCAACAAGTTTATTAAATAATAACACTATTAACCCTTAAATTACCCACATAAACCAAGAGGATACCCCAGATTCAAGTATACTACCCGTAAAGATGGCTTGGTTAAACTGCAGGCCCCATTCTCTGAGTCCATCTGGTCTGTCGTCACGAAGGTGAGTCTCGATGGCCGCTTCTTCCTTCCTTCCTTCTCTGGTCAGTCTTCCGAATGGTCACAGCCGTCTCCCCTATCGAGTCTTCGCTGCTGTGTGCCTCTGAGTGTGTCCCTTTATCCCCAGCCTGCTTGCCTTTCCAGAAACTTCTCTGGCTTCCGGCCAATGAGGTCCCAGGAGGGGGTTCCAATACCCAGTGGGTTTCTTGATGTCTGCCTGACAGGACACCAGGGTCCGCCCCCCAGGTGTCCATCTCCATGTTGTTAAACTTGTTTTCAGGTAAGGTTTCTACAGGGTCTCTTGGTGACAGAAAGTCTGGCCCGATCTGGGCTTCTAACAATAGACCGATGCATTTCAATGAGGTGCCATGATCTCCTGCTAAGTCTCAAGTAGAGTGTAACGACCTTTGATGGGTGGTTGATGGGTCAGGCCCAGACACATTTGTGTATTGTACAATTGGCCTGCCTGAGGTTTGACTGTGTTTGATTTCAATGTGCCCAATTCTTTAATTTAGGATATCCAATTTTATCAGCCTTAAAACTAGGCCCTGTTTATATCACCACATTCCCTCCTCTTGATCCAATGAGCGTCAGCGAACCGGATCACACAATTCTCACCAAACCATCTGAACAAGCAAGTACCCCGAATCTGGAGTTGACAGTATCTTCCCTAACCCACAATAGTACTTACAAGTTTAAATGAAGTAAAATAATTTAAAAAAACAATAAGCAATCGGGTATATACAAAACAAAGCAATAAACAGTACAAAATGAAGTAAAATAATTTTAAAAAACAACAAGAAACAATACGTCAATTGGGTATATACAAAACAAAGCAACAATAACACTGAGCGTAGTAGGTCAACTGGGCATCAACATAGTCATGCAGGCAACAAAGGTGATGAGCATGTGTACTGCTAATTCTTTCAAGCAAAAGTCTTGTGATCTCTCTGCCTGGTGATCAAATTCACTTTGTGTAATTCTCATTTCCTGTTCTGCTGCTGAACGGGCCTCTGAGACCTTTGCCTTCTTCAGTCTTGCTTTTGCTGCATCGAAATCAAGTCTTTTATTCTGCAAGAGTTTACGTTCTTTAGATATTGTTCTGTAGTCTCTTTCCAGAAAGTTTCTAAGGGGTGCCAAAAGGTTGATCTCTGACGAGTGTACTTCCATCGGGCGTGGGGTGAGCCACATATATCCGGGGTATCGTAGGCTGATCTTCTGGTCTTTGGTTGGTGTGGTGTCTCTGGTTCGGTCTGAGACAAGGAGTCCCAGATAACAGGGAAGTATGTAATTCATTCTGGGGAAGATCAAGGTAGCACCTGTTAATTCTTATTTATATCTGATTCTCTTTTCGTTTTCTTTACTAGAATGTCGTATGACTCCTCTTTTTTTATAAAATAAAACCAAAGAAATAAGTAAAGGAATAATAAAGGCCCAATCATGTCATACGAAGGGTAGTGGGGTAAGGAGTTTGCAGAGCGTGAAAATAAAATGTTGGGTATGTGGCATGTGTCCTTGTTGGAGGACTATGACACAGTATAACAATAGATTCTTCATCTCACAACCAAACTGTGGTGTGTCGGAAGATTATGACGCAGTATAATGTGGGCAGATAAGAAACCCTTTTCAATTGGGTGATGCGTGGAGTGGACGGATAAAGCTATTTACAATTTGGACTGTGATGTCCTGATTCTTTCTTAGTGGAGGGAACCTATATGGGCGTGCTTTGGCTGCCAGGTACCTACTGCATTACCACCTCTGGTGGTGAGTGCCGGGTCAAACGGTTCTGGGAGTCCCGGTATCAGGGGCGCCACAGGGGGTAAGGTTTGTGGGTTCCCCATCCTTTCCATTGGGGTCCCCTGGGCCGGGGTTTGGCTGATTCCCCTGGCTCCTCCCCCATTTTGTTTTGGCAAAAATGGCCCCTTGGGGTCTTTTATTGCCGTAACCTGGCATTCATGGGGCTCCCTGCCGTAGGTTAGGTTGTCTGCCAGGAATGTGGGGGTTATAGATGCTTGTCGGGCTGGTCCTTCAAGGGGCATGGGTCGGGGTCCATCGTCGGGGAACCGCTGAGATGGCCATGCGGGGTAGTTGGGTGGTGCCCTACAGTTCCGGGCGAAATGGTTGGGTTGCCCGCAGGTATAACACTGTGCTTGTGGGCATGGGCCTCTGGGCTCAGCTCTATATCGTTCTCGGTGTCGGGGGTTGGGCCTATGTCCTGTGCGGCCTTGTGGTTCCCTGTGTCGGTAATCAGCAATAGTGTATGGGTGTGTGGGGTTTGCTAGTCCCCTGAAATTTGGTGGTGCCCTACAGTCCCGGGCAAAATGGTTGGGTTGCCCACAGTTATAACACTGTGCTTGTGGGGGTGCATATCTGGGGTTGGTTTTATCTTGTTCCCTGTACCTGGGGTTGGGAATATATCGGGGTTCTGCACGGGGCTGCGGTTTTCTGTATCGATGATTGGCACGGGTATATGGGGGTGAGTTTCCCGGTCCCCTGTTTCCACCTCCCCCTTCGTTACACCAAACCGGGGCCAGGTCTGTGTGGATTGGGTTCATCAATCCGTGTTTTGTGGGCTTGGGGGTGTCTGTTTGTCTGACTTCCCGTTCCCACACACGAGTCATTTTGCGGATGGCCCAGGCTTCTGTGTGTGTATTATCATCGGGATCAAAATGCTCACAGGCTTTCCGACTCCCCTCGGTGGCGTGTGCTATCAGGGTCCGGATCCATGTGGGCCGGTGGTGTGCATTTAATTGGACTCGATTTAATTGGCCAAAAACCGCAACAAATTGGTTCCATAGTCGGCCAGCATAGGCTGTCGGGTGCTCCCCTCTCTTTTGTTGGCAGTTGTTTAAGCCTTGTACCGGGTCATCCCTATTGTAGCCTATGGCGGCCAGAACGGCCGCCTTCATTTCTGGTAGGGTTCCCCCAGCCACGTTCTGGGGTTCGGGTAGGGCGGAACGGATGGCAGGACTTAAACATAACAGAATAAGTTTAACCTCTTCTGCCTCGTCTAGGCCGTTTAAAAACACGATATTGGGTAACTTGGTCAAAGAGAGCATGTGGATCCCCGGAGGGTTCAAATATTCCAATCACTTTAGCTATGTCAGTAAGCTGTGTCATGGTGTATGGAGTTACATAAGTCACATTGTGGTTCTGTCCGTCCTGTCGTTGGGTGGTGACCGGATTCATCGGTACAGGAACCGGATTAGTGACTGGGCTTTTTGGGATGGTAAAAGGACTATGAGCTGAGACTGAGTTTCCCCAGATGGGGGCCGGATTTGGTGGTGCCGTTGTATCCACTACCGGGAAGGGAGGTGGGGGTCCCCCGTCGGCAGTGACACTAGCTGTTGCATAATGGCAGGAATCCTCTTCTAAATCCCCCCACTCTACCCCTGGGTCACTATCCCCTGTTTCAGTCGTGTATGCACACATTACCCCCCTTTTTATGGCTAGTTGTGATTTTAAATCTTTAATCTCGCGCAGGCATTTGGAGTGGTCTGTTGCGCGGGCTGTATTTACTTTTCCTGCTTGGTGCAAAACTTTTACTGCAGCCTGTAGGTCGCTGCATTTACGTTTAACTTCCTCTACCTGTTGCAGCACAGCCTCTCTCTCACGGACAGCACGCCGTGCCTTTAGGTAGGCTTTATCACACTGAGCCTGGAATTGGCTCATGTGTATCATATTGATTTGGTTCCTTTCCTCTCGTGTGTTTACCTCCGCTTCCAATTGTTGTATGTGCGCAGTCTTCCATCGGGCGCACTTAACTGTGAGGATGGTTAGGTACACTATCATAAGTAGGATTCCTATTATGGCCAGTTGTGACAGAATGCGGACCCATGGGTGGATTTGGACATTTGAACCCCAATCCCAGAGGTCCTCCCATGCAGCATGACTGGCCATGATTATTTCCTTTTAGGATTCGTCACTTGAGTATAGGTAAGGGATCGGGGTAGGGGTCCGGTTTTCACTAAATTCCCTCCCGTAGATTTTACCCAAATTCCCTAGACTGTTCTAGTTCTGACTACACAGTTTGTCCACCTTGTGTTACAGACACCGGGTTTATGGCCCAATTTACTGGTTGAATCTGTATTAGTCCTTCACTCACTTAAGACTGGCCGTCACGTGGGGCATCTGCCCTCTTAATTCAGGCTCAGACGGAGTGTTGGAGAATATCGGGTTGAAGGTTCGACTTCGGAGCAACGTATTACTTCTTATCGACGTCCCATCTGGGGTGCCACTGTTGTACCTGTTAATTCTCAGATACTTTCAACCAGTTTACTTACTCCAAGGTTTTACCCCGGTGCCCTTATTTGCAAGGTGGACAAAGGACAAACACAAGTAAAAGTTCAACAAGTTTATTAAATAATAACACTATTAACCCTTAAATTACCCACATAAAACAAGAGGATACCCCAGATTCAAGTATACTACCCGTAAAGATGGCTTGGTTAAACTGCAGGCCCCATTCTCTGAGTCCCTCTGGTCTGTCATCACGAAGATGAGTCTCGATGGCCACTTCTTCCTTCCTTCCTTCTCTGGTCAGTCTTCCGAATGGTTACGGCCGTCTCCCCTATCGAGTCTTCGCTGCTGTGTGCCTCTGAGTGTGTCCCTTTATCCCCACCTGCTTGCCTTTCCAGAAACTTCTCTGGCTTCCGGCCAATGAGGTCCCAGGAGGGGGTTCCAATACCCAGTGGGTTTCTTGATGTCTGCCTGACAGGACACCAGGGTCCGCCCCCCAGGTGTCCATCTCCATGTTGTTAATCCGGACCTTCAGAACACCCTCCGTGCTCTCATCCCAAGTACTCCCCGCGTTGGAGATCTCTACTGCCTCCCGAAGATACACAAGGCAAACACACCCGGCCGTCCCATCGTATCGGGCAATGGGACCCTGTGCGAGAACCTCTCCGGCTATGTCGAGGGCATCCTGAAACCCATTGTACAAAGAACCCCCAGCTTTTGTCGCGACACGACGGACTTCCTACAGAAACTCGGCACACATGGAGCAGTTGAACCAGGAGCGCTCCTCGTCACAATGGATGTCTCGGCACTCTACACCAGCATCCCCCATGACGATGGCATTGCTGCAACGGCCTCAGTGCTCAGCGCCAACAACTGCCAGTTTCCAGATGCAATTTTACATCTCATCCGCTTCATCCTGGACCACAATATCGTCACCTTCAACAACCAGTTCTTCATCCAGACACACGGAACAGCCATGGGGACCAAATTCGCACCTCAATATGCCAACATCTTCATGCACAGGTTCGAACAAGACTTCTTCACCGCACGGGACCTTCAACCGATGCTATACACTAGATACATCGATGACATTTTCTTCCTTTGGACTCATGGTGAACAGTCACTGAAACAACTCTATGATGACATCAACAAGTTCCATCCCACCATCAGGCTTACCATAGACTACTCTCCGGAATCGGTTGCATTCTTGGACACACGCATCTCCATTAAGGACGGTCACCTCAGCACCTCACTGTACCGCAAGCCCACGGATAACCTCACGATGCTCCACTTCTCCAGCTTCCACCCTAAACACGTTAAAGAAGCCATCCCCTACGGACAAGCCCTCCGTATACACAGGATCTGCTCGGATGAGGAGGATCACAACAGACACCTCCAGACGCTGAAAGATGCCCTCATAAGAACAGGATATGGCGCTAGACTCATTGATCAGCAGTTCCAACGCGCCACAGCGAAAAACCGCACCGACTTCCTCAGAAGACAAACACGGGACACAGTGGACAGAGTACCCTTCGTTGTCCAGTACTTCCCCCCGGAGCGGAGAAGCTACGGCATCCCCTCCGGAGCCTTCAACATGTCATTGATGAAGACGAACATCTAGCCAAGGCCATCCCCACACCCCCACTTCTTGCCTTCAAACAACTGCACAACCTCAAACAGACCATTGTCCGCAGCAAACTACCCAGCCTTCAGGAGAACAGTGACCATGACACCACACAACCCTGCCACAGCAACCTCTGCAAGACGTGCTGGATCATCGAAACAGATGCCATCATCTCACGTGAGAACACCATCCACCAGGTACACGGTACATACTCTTGCAATTCGGCCAACGTTGTCTACCTGATACGCTGCAAGAAAGGATGTCCCGAGGCATGGTACATTGGGGAAACTATGCAGACGCTGCGACAACAGATGAATGAACACCGCTCGACAATCACCAGGCAAGACTGTTCTCTTCCTGTTGGGGAGCACTTCAGCGGTCACGGGCATTCGGCCTCTGATATTCGGGTAAGCGTTCTCCAAGGCGACCTTCGCGACACACGACAGCGCAGAGTCGCTGAGCAGAAACTGATAGCCAAGTTCCGCACACACAAGGATGGCCTCAACCGGGATATTGGGTTCATGTCACACTATTTGTAACTCCCACAGTTGCGTGGACCTGCAGAGTTTCACTGGCTGTCTTGTCTGGAGACAATACACATCTTTTTAGCCTGTCTTGATGCTCTCTCCACTCACATTGTTTCGTTTCTTAAAGACTTGATTAGTTGTAAGTATTCGCATTCCAACCATTATTCATGTAAATTGAGTCTGTGTCTTTATAAGCTCTGTTTGTGAACAGAATTCCCACTCACCTGAAGAAGGGGCTAAGAGCTCCGAAAGCTTGTGTGGCTTTTGCTACCAAATAAACCTGTTGGACTTTTACCTGGTGTTGTTAAACTTCTTACTGTGTTAAACTTGTTATCAGGTAAGGTTTCTACAGGATCTCTTGGTGACAGAAAGTCTGGCCCGATCTGGGCTTCTAACAATAGACCGATGCATTTCAATGAGGTGCCATGATCTCCTGCTAAGTCTCAAGTAGAGTGTAACGACCTTTGATGGGTGGTTGATGGGTCAGGCCCAGACACATTTGTGTATTGTACAATTGGCCTGCCTGAGGTGTGACTGTGTTTGATTTCAATGTGCCCAATTCTTTAATTTAGGATATCCAATTTTATCAGCCTTAAAACTAGGCCCTGTTTATATCACCACACCATTCACGCTGGCAGCGGTGGCGGGGCGTACGAGACTACAGAATTACAGCCGTAATATTTCACACTGTAGTTTCCAACCTTTGCACATTGGTATTATTTTTCTTATCGGACTTTATTTTGTCAAACTGAACAGCATAATGACCATTAAATGAATTTGCAAGATATTAACCTCTGCTGGGTAACCTCTATATTGTATTTAATCTGGTCTATTTTAATGTCTGACCATCAACTGAGGGATTGGCAAATGGACTGAGAAGTTTTCTTGTATTGTGTACATGTCGGGATAACTTGGGGGAGGTGCACATTGCAACTGGCACCATTGTTGCTGCAATACAGCGGGCCCTTTATTACTGAAGCAGGGCTGTTTATAGAATTTACTGTTAGTTTGACTTGCCCTTTATCATTTAGGCTTATTAAATCGTTAGCATAGCAAATTATTGAAAGTATGACCAGGCAAGCAACAATCTACATCCTTAAGCAATCTGTTCGAAGGATTGTAAAATCATCAACTCTTTGGATAGATTTTACATGGGATAGCTCTCAATCCGCATTCTCAATGCACCATACAAAATATTCAAGTATTAAAATCTGAACATTATCTGTTTTCTTACTGAGGAACACTGAGGTCAAGTTAGCCACAACTCTGTGGTAACTCTACTCTCTGCATCAGGAGGTTGGGCACTCTTGATCAGATGATCTGGGCGGCATGGTGGCACAGTGGTTAGTGCGGTTGCCTCATGACACCAGGGACCCGGGTTCGATTCCCGGCTGACATCACTGTCTGTGTGGAGTTTGCACATTCTCCCTGTATCTGCGTGGGGTTCCTCCGGGTGCTCCGGTTTCACCCCACAGTCCAAGGATGTGCGGGTTAGGTGGATTGGCCATGCTAAATTGCCCCTTAATGTCAGGAGGATTAGCTGGGGTAAATGCATGGGGTTATGGGGATAGGGTCTGGGTGGGATTCTGGTCGGTGCAGACTCGATGGGCCAAATGGCCACCTTCTGCACTGTAGGATTCTATGATTCTATGATCTAGGCTGGCATGTAAGTACAGCACTGAGAGAATGCTGCCCTCTTAAAAGTGCACCATCTGCCTTCTCAGGCGAAGATAAGAGATCCCATAGCATTTTGAGGAGAGCAAGGGAGTTTCTTCGACATTCCAACATCCTTCAATTTGCAATAGTTAAACAGAATAATATAACATTGCTATTTTTGTAAACTTGCTGTTCACAAGTTGGATGCTGCATTTCCTGAATCACACTGACGTACATCATTGGCCGGAAAGTACTTTGAACTGTTCTGAAAGGTGCTATAGAAATCTAAGTTATTTCTTATCTCCTAACATGCTTTGTACAGGCATATTCAGCTGTCATTGTTAGCGAATCAGTACAACTCTAATTGCAATGTAGTGGTTAGTTGCACCAATATCATTCTGACATCTGCATTTCGCATAGTTGAATGGAGTCACAATAGATCTGACAGAGGCAAGTGAAAACTTTTAATTCTGCTCTTCCAATTGCAAAATAATCTCACCGGGGAGATATGATGAAACTTTGTAAGTTATCATTATTCAGTGTAGCTGGCTCCATATATAATTACAGCAGACTATAACATTGTGTGACATGTCTCCTTGTTAACAACTGGGAATATTGTAATATAGCCCAAGGTTATTTTTACTGGCTGAAATACATCACAAGAAGCTGCAGGCTCTTTAGAAGTTAGAATTTGCCTAAAGGCATTCAACCTGAAGATCACAGATAAGATCAAACTGCCTGTCCCAATAAGACCTCGCTCCCCACAAAAGCAAACTCCTTCACACAGTTATTTGGACTTTTTTGGAACATATGAATGCAAATCTGTTTTATCATACATAACGCGAGAAACACAGATCAAAGATACTGTGAAGTTGGATTGGCATGCTAATGTCCAGTGTTTGAAACCAGGAGCTTAATGAAATGCTCCTGTGTATATGGATCAGGTATTCTATACTGGCAATGCTTGTAAAGTGCCCCATTCATGTAGGGAAAATTCGGACCCAGGATTGGAGCAATTGCAGGACTTTGCAGAAAGAATAGGAGAATGGAGCTCCTTGGATAGCTCTTACAAAAGCCAGCACATGCAAAATGGGTGGAATGGCCTCTTTTGTGCTGTATGATTCTACAGTCAGCCACATAGATGACCAAGGGGTTCAAACAGCTACGGATTATCTACTGGATGCCTGTTTCCATGTTAGCTAGCCAAATCCATATTTATTGTAAAGTGTAGTTTACCTTTGTAGTTTTATGGGATAGTGCAATCATTTTGTAGGGCAATACTATCTTCAAGGATGCTGCTCAAACATCAAAGGAAAAGCATTCTTCTAACTCAGAGACTATTTCATGGCTTGCAGAGCAATGGATAAAGTTCTGTTTGTAAATCCTTGTACATTTACCAAAAGTGATTGGCTTTTTAAGAATTTTCCAAGGTAAATTTGAAGAGCGATGGACTTGCAGTTGTATGAAGTGTTTAATTACTATTTGAATACGATGCAGAATGTTAGAGGCAGCCTTTTGCTTCTCTTTATTATTTTTATTTTGAAGCAAAGGAGTTGTAGCCTGTAAAATGACCCAGAAGTGCAGTATTTTCCCTCACCTATGCAATGGAAGAACAAGGCAGGCATCATACATTCCAGTGTAGGGTTTAATGATTAAATCTGGGCTATGCTAACACTGTAAGAAGTCTCACAACACCAGGTCAAAGTCCAACAGGTTTATTTGGTAGCACAAGCTGCTAGCTTTCGGAGCGCTGCCCCTTCGTCAGGTGAGTGGGAGTTCTGTTCACAAACAGGGCATATAAAGACACAAACTCAATTTACAAAATAATGGTTGGAATGCGAGTCTTTATAGGTAATCAAGTATTAAAGGTACAGACAATGTGAGTGGAGAGAGGGTTAAGCACAGGTTAAAGAGATGTGTATTGTCTTCAGCCAGGACAGTTAGTGAGATTTTGCAAGCCCAGGCAAGTCGTGGGGGTTACAGATAGTGTGACATGAACCCAAGATCCCAGTTGAGGCCGTCCTCATGTGTGCGGAACTTGGCTATCAATCTCTGCTCAGCGACCCTGCGTTGTCGTGTGTCGTGAAGGCCGCCTTGGAGAACACTTACCCGAAGATCAGAGGCCAAATGCCCGTGACCGCTGAAGTGTTCCCCAAAAGGAAGAGAACACTCTTGCCTGGTGATTGTCGAGCGGTGTTCATTCATCCATTGTCGTAGCATCTGCATGGTCTTCCCAATGTACCATGCCTCGGGACATCCTTTCCTGCAGCGTATCAGGTAGACAACGTTGGCCGAGTTGCAAGTATATGTACCGTGTACCTGGTGGATGGTGTTCTCACGTGAGATAATGGCAACCATGTTGATGATCCGGCACGTCTTGCAGAGTTTGCTGTATCAGGGTTGTGTGGTGTCATGACGCCGGCATCTCCACATTATGCCAACACTAACAGTCGGCGAGATTTTCTAGTCCTGCCCACCTTGGGAATCATAACGGGTGGGACAGAAAATTTGACGGACCATTTATATTCCCCAGGCAGGAGTTTCCGTGGGGTGCATGTGGGGACAGAAAATCCCACCCAGTGACTGACAATGTAGGGTTGAAATTCTGTATTTTCTTGGTATAAAAGTAGTTGTCAGTTCGAGTATTTATAATTGGAATTTGGAGCATATGGCAGATGTGTTACAGTTACACCAGATATTAAATGTTCACTAATTCTGGTGGAATAGGCTGCTGACAGACAATGTACGCATCTCAAAAAATGGCACATGTATCCCACTGGCAAGATAATGAACAAAGTTGATGTCCCAGCAGTTATGCCGTTATTTTTTACCAAAATTGCACCTGACAGTTTAAACATGCATTAAAGAGGATTTAGTTGCTTCAATGGCTTGTTAGCAGAGGTAGTTCCGAGGCTTTGAATGTCCATAAACTTTGAAACATCAGGTGGAATTTTCCGATGTTTTTTCAAAGTCTCAACCCCGGGTGGGAAAGGTGGAATGTAGCCCACCAGCTGCACTGCCGGCTCTTCCCACCATATTTTTTGACACTCTTGGAAAATAGGGGAAGTAGCGGGTCTCACAACTTCATGCTGCCAGCGACTTAGCTCTTTGAAAGATCGGGGTGCCCTTTTTAAATGACACTCCAATTTAAAAAACATAAATAAAGGAGCACCCCGTGGAACCCTCTCCCAACAGAACTTCTCTCCACCCATAGTAACAACCCCCCCTCTCCCCCGCCACCATCACCACCACTGAGTTTCTGGCCCTCCATTATAGAATGCCCAGTACCACCCCACGGAATCCCCCGCACTCTGACACTGCCCCTGGCATGACCCTCTCTCCCCTGGGGACTGTACTTATCCGTGCGGCAGATTCTGTTCGCCAGGTGTACGTTGTGGTGAACCTGTCGTGATTCATGTTGGTTTGCCCTCATGCCGACGTGAATGGATAGTCTAACATGGGCCATAAATGCCTGATACGCAAATTCAGGTAGATGTAAATGGAGGTACCGACTTTTAAAGTCAGGATCGCCATTATGTCATTGGCGGGAGATGGGGACAATCGAGTGGGGAAATCTGACGACCATAAAAGTCATTTTGGGCCTCCCACTCGATTCTCCGCCCCCTCTGTCATTCCTGTCCCCTGAAAATTGGTGTGGGTAAACACGTCCCTTCCCATACCATCATCCTCAACTGAAACAATGAGAAAAATCTTTCCTCAGCTATAGATTGCACAATTTGAGATGGGTAATAAATGCCAGCCTAGCCAGCAACATCCACATCCCTTGAATGAATAGAGAATAATCCCTGGAGAGATATACACAACTCTGTGTCCATCCTTCTAGGCATCTAAGCTGAATGGCGGAAAAACAAGAAGAGCTGTCATCAAAAGAGCAGGGCACTATGAAGCCAGATTGAAGCTATACCATTTGGACTGGGTCCTAGGTATGAGTACCCATTGGCCAGTGGGGAGGACAGATTTGATGATACCAGTTAAATCTTGCAGACCCTGCGAAATGTTCAGCAGGGTTTTCAGGCCCCCTCTCTACAGCGCGTTTCATGGTGGCGGGAGGCAGCCCACTGTTGGCCGGTGGCAGGATCTTTTGGCACCTTTGCTGTCAATGGGATTTCCTATTGATTCCATCCCCAAATGACCAGGAAACCCGGTCAAAATAGGATCATTAAATTTATTGTTTTTGGCCCTCAAGCCTTTGGGTGAATGGAGAGAATGTTGGAAGGGGGTCTCTAAAGCTTTAAGACAATGGGGGAGATCTTCTAGTCATTCATGCTGGTGGGATCTTCCTGTCCCTCCAACTATGCACTCCCGCTACTGGGAAATACCCTTTCTTCTGAGACTATGTCCCCTGGTTCTGGACTCACCAGGGGTACCGAAAGCTAGTGGCTTTTGCTACCAGATAAACCTGTTGGACTTTAACCTGGTGTTGTTAGACTTCTTACTGGACTCACCAGGCCAGAGAAACATCCTATCAACACCTACACTGTCATGGCCTGTAAGAATTTTGTAAGTATCAATGATGTCATTTTTCATTCTTTGAATCTCTACAAAATTCATTCCCAATTTCTCCTTACAATGGTCCTGCCATCCAAGGATTAATCTAGTGATTCTCATTTGCACTCATTCTATGGCAGGTACATCCTTGCTTAGATAAAGAAACAAAAGCTGGACACAATACTCCAGGTGTGTTCTCACCAAGATTCTATACAATTACATCAAGACATCTATAAGGCTGCACTCAAACCCCAATGCGATCAAGTCCAACATACTATTTGCCTTCCTAATTTCTTGCTGTACCTGCATGTTAGCTTTTATTGACACATGATCAAGGACACATGTGTCCCATTGGACATCCATTTGGAACATGCGTCGACCATAATCAGGAACATAGAGCTCAAAAAAGGCCTGGTGAAGTCTGTATGCACTCACACCCAGGGTCTACCAGACCACTCCCAAATTAGGAATAGACTTCCTGTAATAATTCACTAACCTCAGGAAGTATTTCAATTCCTGGGGTTCCTTGGAGTTGGCGCCTCCTTTATGGCCCTCACCGTGTCTTCCACTGGATGAAGGCCCTGGCCATCCCCCGAATAGGTCACAGCACTTCCTTGAAAGACACATTTTTCCCTTTTCCGATGTACCGTGACCTCTGAATATCTCTGTAAGACCTCTTCAAGGTTCACCAGGTTTTCGTCTTCCGAAGTTTCTGTAACCAAGTCATCATCCAAGTAGACTGCTAATCCCCCTGAAACTAGGGTCAATTTAACATGGCCAATCAACCTAACCTGCACATCTTTGGATTGTGGGAGGAAACCGGAGCACCCAGAGGAAACCCATGCAGACATGGGGAGAATATGCAAACTCCACACAGATAGTGACCCAAGCTGGGAATCGAACTCGGGACCCTGGCACTGTGAGGCAGCAGTGCTAACCACTGTGTCACCGTGCTGCCCAACTGCTACCTGAGGCAGTCCTTGGAATATGTTCTCCATGACCCATTGAAAAATGGCGCATGCGGATGAGACTCCAAAGGGCAGATGAGTGTCCTTGTATTAATTTTTACGTATTTTCGGGAAGGCTCATCCAATTCAAGTTGGAGGCATGCATGGCTCATTTCTAACTTTGGAAATGCTTGCCCCCCAGTTAACCTGGCGTACAGGTCTTCGATCCAGGGCATAGGGCATCTGTCAAGTTTAGAAACTCTACTGACTGCAAGTTATAGGGTGGAATTTTACTCTCCTGCCAACCACAGGAATTGTAGCTGGTGAGACACGGACCATACAAAGGTCCATTGACTTTGGACAGGATCTTCCGGCTTTGGGGCGAGGATGGCTGGAAAATCCCACCCATAGTCTTCACAAAGTTGGACCGACTTATCCGGCTTAAGGATGGGAAGAACAAGTATGCCCCACTCTTGTAAACTGTATAGGTCTAATTGTGCCCAGCTTTTCCAGGTGTTCCAGTTCCTGATGTTACCTTTTCCAATAGGGAGGGGGAACTGGTCTCGCTCTAAAATACTTAGGCATAATATTGGGGTCGATGTAAATCTTAGCTTTGGTTCCCTTATTTTCCCAAGCCCTTCTTGGAAGACTTCAGGGTACTTATTGAAAGATTTGTATGGTCCCCGCATGCCTAACCTAAAGATCTCCAGCCAGTTCAGTCTGATGCTTGGAGTCTACCTCTCCCCATAAGGCTAGGTATAATTATGATTGGAAGTCAAGCCGACTGCTGCCTGTACATTACTAGGGTTGTTGTGGTGTTCTTTATCTGCAATGGTTCCCCTGTGTAGGGGCCAGTCTGGCCTTTGTGCTTTCTAAGTTCAGGAGCTGAATACCAGCCCAGAGACAATTATAATTCTGCTCCCCGATAATGGAGACCGCAGCCCCTATATTCACTTCCATTTTTAATGGGCGGCTATTTACTCACATATTCACCATTATGGGAGCAACCTTTGTTGTGGTGATGAGATTTAATTGCGTTGGGCAGGATTTTACGGGCTCGCTCTGTATCTTTTTTAAACATTTTTTTTAACTCACTTTTCATTTCTAATCTGTCTGGGTGTATGTACATGTTATTATTTTTCTCACATTTAGTAGCCAATAAATTCACTCTTTCTTCAACTAGAGAAAGCTGGTTAAAGTGGCTCCTTTTAAAACATAAACATACTGGGACTGGTAAAGGCATCGCAAAGGAAGAGATTGTTTTGAAATAATCTTGTTGTGACCAACTGTAGGGGTTGAATTGAGAAAGGGAGCCAGTTTATCCCTCCTACCCTGGGGCTATAATAATTTGGGGACATCACATTTGGAATTGAACAAATTGGGGCTTGTGCTGAGATGATTCCCACAGAGAGGAGGGAGGGTAACAAATTTTGGGACCTCGCCTGGTCGAGAGAGAGTGACGATGAAGGTACACTGCCACTTGATTTCACACTCAGAGGTACCAGCTCAGATCTTGTAGGACTTATTAGGGGCAAGACCTGCACTCGTTGAGACATTGGAATCGACGGGCTGCTAGCAGGACAGGGGACAATGAAAGCCTTAAGGGCCAGCTTGTTCTGCTGCAGAGCACTCAAGAGGAGTTCAATGGGCCAGGCTACAGAACTGGGCTGATGGATGTACACAGCAGCATGCTTGGTACAATTGGAAAATCTGGTAGAATTACCCTGTGTTTATGTCAAAGGACTCTACCATGGTCACCTTCGCAGCACTGGCAGTGGGATTCCTACACTTTCCCGAGACTGGAGTTGTGATTGCAGCAGTTGGTAGATTTCAGAAACAATATGAGTTTGGCCTTCCCAATGCTCAAATAGAGGAAATTACAACTCATCCAAGACTGGATTATTTGACACACAGGCTGACGATATAGAGACAGAGGAGATGACTTTGGCATGCTGGTTGGACCCAATGCCGTGTCCTCAAATTATGTCCCTGGGAGAGCAGTATGGAGATTAGAATAGTTGGGGGGAGCGGGGGGTCAAGGATAGCTCCCAGGGGATATCTCAATCCTAACCGCAAGGGCAGGAAGTCTTTCTGGAGATCCTTTGGCTACAACTGGAAGGCAACAGTGGCATCAAACATCAGATGAGATCAAGATTAGCTTCTGGTGATTTTACTTCATCCCATGCCACTCCACCTCCCCCCCGCCACCGGTCAAATAACTGACCAACACTCTGTCTCTTGTAGGTGACAAATGGTTTTGCGGTGATGTTGTTAACCACCAATGTACCCCAGTAAACTGTTAACTGCTTCGAGCGAGGAGTGGAAGGGAGATCATTGGCAAAAAGGAGAAAACAATTAAACCAATGGGCTTGTTTGTTTCTCAGATTATTGCAATCTGTGAAAATTGAAAACAAATTGTTCCAGTGGTCTCGCCTGGGACTGTATTAATCCTGGAAACCTTTGTCTCACAGCACCATAAGTCTCAGAAACAATTTTACTCAGAACAATGAGCATCTGTCCATAAGAATAGCTGCATTTATTAATATAAATCAGATGTTGAGCAAGCTGGTTCTGATTTAGCATAACTGACAAATTGTTCTTACAGTTTCCTCAGGCAGTTACTGTCTCATTCAAAATAAATATAGCAGCTATTTTATACCAAATGACATACATTCAATTTTTCCTTGATATACACTATAGGAGAAACTTTTATGTGTGTATGTCTGTATGTATGTGTGTCTGCATGTGTGCCTCTCTCTGTGAGTGTATGTCTTTGTGCCTGCGTGCCTCTGTATCCATGTGTGTGTGTCTCTGTGTCCGTGTGTGTTTGTGTGTGTCTGTGTCTGTGCCTATGTGTCTATGTCTGTCTGTATGTGTGTGCCTCTGTGTTTGTGTGTATGTGCATTTGTGTGTGTATATTTGTGCCTGTGTATCTGTGTGCATGTGTATCTGTGTCCATGAATGTATTTGTGTATGTCTGTGTGTATCTATGTGTCTGTGTGTGCGCATGTATTTCTGTGTGTGCGTTTGTCTGTCTGTATGCATATCTATGTCTGCCTGTGGGTGTGCCTGTATGCCTCTGTGTATGTCTATGTGTGCCTGTTTGCCTCTGCTTGTGTTTTTCTGTGTGTGTCTATCCCTGTCTGTCTGTGTCTTTGCCTGTGTGCCTCTGTGTTTATGTGTGTGTGTCTGTATGTGTGTGTGTGTGTGTGTGTGTATGTGTGTGTGTGTGTGCCTGTGAACCTCTGTTTGTGTTTCTGTGTGTGTGTGTGTGTGCATATGTGTGTGTTTGTGCATGTGTATGCATGTATGTGCATCTGCATGTGTGTGTTCATGTGTATGTGTGTGTGTGTGTGTTTGTGTGTGTGTGAATATGATGCTTTGTCAGGTGAGGGTCACAGTCAAGATTTCATTGACAACAGTTCTCACCATGGGTCTCTCAATAAGTCCTTCTACTTTGCTCTCATCATTGGGATAAATGATCCACATTCACTACAGCAGCAGTAAGTAATGGATGGGATTGCTTAACCATCATTGATGCAGTCTGATTTTCATTTCATCGATGGGGTGAGTGATCCGCTCTGCCAGATCCACCAGTGATGATACAAATTTATCCCAAAATTTGAAAGAGCCTTTCCTGACCAGAATATTTTTTATCATTTACCTCTCCAAGAATTCTGTTCAAACTCTGAGCAAAAGCAAAGGCCACAGAGCTAAAGATCTTCAACTCCAATGTAAAGGCTGTTCTCATTTATGGCTGAGAAACATGGAGGGCCCTATTTTACCATTTTGATTCGAAGTGCTGGGCGGACTTTGAATCTGGGAGTGTTTCAGATCTGACTTTTAGACCCATTCTCAGGCAACCCAGTTGCATTCCGCCTGCAAAAATATCAGTGATTCAGAATCGCGCTGCACAAGCCTGTGGGCGGGGCTTAACACGCCCAAAATCCTGCAACCCCGATTGGCACCTCCTACTACGCATGTGCAGAAAAAAAATGATAGAATGCAGCTCCCCTGCCACATCTCTCCTGGGCCGGATAATGCCTCCCCCTGACCCCCACAGAAATTGCCCCACCCCTACAATATTACTGACCCCATTATTCCTCCCACCACCCCGCCACCCAGATCGATCGTGGGCCCCTCTCTCCCCCTCCACCGATCTCAGGCAGAGTGGCAGTGGACCCCCCCTTCCCCCCACTGATCTCAGGCAGAGTGGCAGCGCACCCCCCTTCCCCTCCACTGACCTCAGGCAGAGTGGCAGCGCACCCCCCTTCCCCCCCACCGATCTCAAGTAGAGTGGCAGCGGACCCACCTCCCCCCCACCCCCCCACCCAACCACCCACTGATCTCAAGCAGAGAGCCATTGGATGCTTGGCACCTACCTCCTCACGAACTGGAGCGCCCTAATTGGACTTCTATGCAGCATGTCTGTTTTGTGCTGATTCTGGATGGGCGAATGCGGTGGAAAAAGGGGAAGTGTCGGTAAAGTTGGGCGTGCAGCCAATGAAGTCAGTTTTGGGCGCGGTCCCGATCACAGCCATTTTCGGGCCTTGGTAAAGGGGGAACCAGCGCAGAGGTGGGCGTGGATCGTGCTACTCACCTCACGCCCAACTTTACCAAGTTTTTGCGCCCGAACACGATGGTAAAATTGGGCCCAGAGAGTCATGAAACAATGTTGATGAAAGTTCAATCCTTCACCAGCAGATGCCTCAGAAGGATCCTTAGGATACACTGGCCAAATGATATCAATAATATTAGGCGATGGGAGGAGTCAAAACAGGACCCAGTGATCCTCCAAATCAAGAGGCAAAAGTGGAATTGGATAGGCCATACTTTGAGGAAGCTGTGGAATAACATTACACAGCAAGCTCTCACATAGAAACCACAAGGAATGAGAAAGCAAGGCAGACCAAGAAACACACGGAGGTGGGATACAAAAAGAGGGATGAGAGCCGAGGGCTATACATTTGCAACAACTCGAGAGTTTGGCCCAAAACAGGATTAAATAGAGAAAATTTGTCCACGGCCTGTGCTCCGTCAAGGAGTGAAAGGGCTAAGAAGAAGTCTGAGCAAGAGTGCCAATATGAGCACTAGGGGAGGTCATGGCGTAATGGTATTATCACTGGACTCTAATTCAGGGACCCAGGGCAAGGTTGGGGGCCTCAAGTTCAGATCCCCCCACTGCAGGTGGTGCAATTTGAATTCAATAGAAATCTGGAATTAAAAGGCTAATGATGAATATGAAACCCATTGTTGATTGGCTCACTAATGCCCCTTAGGGAAGTAAATCCACTGTTCTTCCCTGGTCTGGCCTACATGGGTCTCCAAACCCACAGCAATGTGGTTGACTCTCAAATACCCTCTGAAAAGGTGTGCAGTTAGGGATGGGCAATAAATGTTGGCCCAGCCAGCGACGTCCACATCCCATAAATACATTTTTAAAAATGAGCAGAATTAGACAGTTTTACACTGGTAGCTCATGCCATCAGATCCTGGGCCCATGCTGGCTGAACCTATTTCACCGAGGACGCCCGCTCAATTGTACTCAAGGGAGAAGTGTCTTCAAACTCACCATAGACTCCTCTGAGAAAGAACTGTTTCTCAACCGCTCAAGTGCTATTTCCTAAGTTCAGAACCTCTCCAGTCTAACAAACATTGAATGTTTCTCATTCATTTTCAGTCGTATTATAAAAATATAATGGGGTGATTGTTCGACTTACTTTTCAGTCAATATCTTTTCCTTCAGACTTTAGATAGTGAGGCTGTTTCCTTGTTTTCCAATGCTACAGTGAATGTTTGTGGCTATTTAAATTGGGAAAGAACCGCTGATCTTAATCAGACAGATTTAGTAAATTTCTCTAATCCAACGACTTGATCCTTTCCCGCTGACTGTTGCTTTCTCCTTGACCTCAAAAGCACATCGTTACATCCCCACTATTGCCTATTAGAATAAACTTTAAATTACGAGCAAAAAACTCACCTCAGAATAAAATATCAATTATTTCAGCATTCCTTCTGACCATTCTTGTATCTCTTCTGTGTTAGTTTATTCCTTGTTTTATTAATTGGGCGCGATCTTACCTGCTGTTCACGCCATGTTCCCATTCCAGCAAGGTTGGAGAATTAGGCGGCCAGCCAAATCTCCGTTCACTGTGGCGGGATGGGAAAAGCCGGCCAGTGTGAATGGTGGTAAGGTTCAGGCCATTGTTTCTGGTTTGGACACATTGGATAGGATCTTCCGGCTGCGCTCGCCCCGTAACTGGAAAATCCCACTCAAGGTTAACGGACCTTTCCATGGTCCGCTCCTCACTTGCTACGATTCCCATGGCGGGCGGAATGGGAATATTTGCCCCATTTACTCTGTTAACGCCTACATCCACTTTTTATTGATCCATCCTTGTTTATTTTGCTATCTAACAATTTTGACTTTCTTTACATGGGGATACTATAATGACTGTAGCATTCTTCACTTTAAGGATAATCTTTGATGATTCTTGCTAATTTAACATCTGTTTTGAATTCTCTAGTGTCAGCATAAAGCTCTGTTCTACAGCAATGAACTGATGTGTAGGCGTATGGGTCAAGACTGTTGTCACTTGGGCATCAAATTTGCTGCAGAAATCCCCAACAACTGAAGTAGAATCCAGCTTATTAGTGGCTCTATATTACAGTAAGAAGTTTAACAACATCAGGTTAAAGTCCAACAGGTTTATTTGGTGGCAAAAGCCACAAACTTTCGGAGCCTTAAGCTCCTTCTTCAGGTGAGTGGGAATTCTGTTCACAAACAGGGCATATAAAGACATAAACTCAATTTACAGAATAATGGTTGGAATGCGAATACTTACAGCTAATCAAGTCTTAAAGGTACAAACAATGTGAGTGGAGAGAGCATTAAGACAGGTTAAAGAGATGTGTATTGTCTCCAGACAGGTCAGCCAGTGAGACTCTGCAAGTCCAGGCAAGCTGTGGGGATTACAGATAGTGTGACATGAACCCAATATCCCGGTTGAGGCCGTCCTCATGTGTGCGGAACTTGGCTATCAGTTTCTGCTCAGCGAGTCTGCGCCGTCGTGTGTCATGAAGGCCGCCTTGGAGAACGCTTACCCGAATATCAGCACCTCACTATACCGCAAGCCCACGGATAACCTCACAATGCTCCACTTCTCCAGCTTTCATCCTAAACACGTTAAAGAAACCATCCCCTATGGACAAGCCCTCCATATACACAGGATCTGCTCGGATGAGGAGGATCGCAACAGACACCTCCAGACGCTGAAAGATGCCCTCATAAGAACAGGATATGGCGCTCGACTCATCGATCAACAGTTCTGATGCGCCACAGCGAAAAACCACACCGACCTCCTCAGAAGACAAACACGGGACGCGGTGGACAGAGTACCCTTCATCGTCCAGTACTTCCCCGGAGCGGAGAAGCTACGGCATCTCCTCTGGAGCCATCAACGTGTCATTGATGAAGATGAACATCTTGCCAAGGCCATCCCCACACCCCCACTTCTTGCCTTCAAACAATCGCACAACCTCAGACAGACCATTGTCCTCAGCAAACTACCCAGCCTTCAGGAGAACAGTGACCACGACACCACACAACCCTGCCACAGCAACCTCTGCAAGACGTGCCGGAGCATTGACACGGATGCCATCATCTCACGTGACAACACCATCCACCAGGTACACGGTACATACTCTTGCAACTCAGCCAACGTTGTCTACCTGATACGCTGCAGGAAAGGATGTTCCGAGGCATGGTACATTGGGGAAACTATGCAGAAGCTGTGACAACGGATGAATGAACACCGCTCGACAATCACCAGGCAAGACTGTTCTCTTCCTGTTGGGGAGCACTTCAGTGGTCACGGGCATTCGGCCTCTGATATTCGGGTAAGCGTTCTCCAAGGTGGCCTTCACGATACACGACAGCGCAGAGTCGCTGATCAGAAACTGATAGCGAATTTCCGCACACATGAGGACGGCCTCAACTGGGATATTGGGTTCATGTCACACTATCTGTAATCCCCACAGCTTGCCTGGACTTGCAGAGTCTCACTGGCTGTCCTGTCTGGAGACAATACACATCCCTTTAACCTGTCTTAATGCTCTCTCCACTCACATTGTTTGTACCTTTAAGACTTGATTAGCTGTAAGTATTCGCATTCCGACCATTATTCTGTAAATTGAATTTGTGTCTTTATATGCCCTGTTTGTGAACAGAATTCCCACTCACCTGAAGAAGGAATTTAAGGCTCCGAAAGCTTGTGGCTTTTGCTACCAAATAAACCTGTTGAACTTTAACCTGGTGTTGCTAAACCTCTTACTGTGCTTACCCCAGTCCAACGCCGGCATCTCCACATCATGTCTATATTACAGCACAGGGGTCAGAAGGCCTCGCACCCCTGCCTACGAAGCACAGATCACAGATTTAACATCAAAATTGTGTATCAAAGGAAACATCTTGGTTAGTAAATAAATAGCTCATGTCACATCAATTAGATGTTTTGCAAGATTTTAGGCGCTGGACGTTGTGGTGCTTTAATTATCCTGTGATCGTTCCTTGGAATGTAGCATTTCAAATCATCACAATGACCTCTGCCAGTGAGACACTAAGCAATGACTGAGCCTCAGTAAGCATGATTCAGCATCATGACAAATACAAAAGTGAACATTTTGCCCCTTCTAATGGGTGGAAATTCAGCTTCCAAGTGAACATCTGTAATACCACCTCCCCCCCAGTTCTCCCCAGTAACCTTTCTCAAATCTTTGAAGGTCTCAATTTTAATCACTCTTCCATTGGTAGCCATGCCTTCACTGCCTAGGCCCTGACCTCTGGATTTGCCTGCTTAAACTTCTCCTTCTCTTTGGTCACCTCTTTGACTAAGCTTTCGTCATCTGCCCTAACATTGCCTTCTGTGTTTTGCTGCCATAATTTGCTTTGTAACATTTCTGTGAAGTGTCCAGGATGTTTTAATTACATTGACTGTACTATATAAATACATGATGTGGAGATGCCGGCGTTGGACTGGGGTAAACACAGTAAGAAGTCTCACAACACCAGGTTAAAGTCCAACAGATTTATTTGGTAGCAAAAAGGGTTGTGAATCTGTGGAATTCCCTGCCCAGTGAAGCAGTTGAGGCTACCTCATTGAATGTTTTTAAGGCAAGGATAGATAAATTTTTGAACAGTAACGGAATTAAGGGTTATGGTGAGCGGGCGGGTAAGTGGAGCTGAGTCCACCAAAAGATCAGCCATGATCTTATTGAATGGCGGAGCAGGCTCGAGGGACCAGATGGCCTACTCCTGCTCCTAGTTCTTATGTTCTTATTAACAGACATCCTTAAACCAAGCTCAGCAAAATCAGGATGTCTGATTATTCATCTAATTGTAATCTGCGGGATCTTGCTGGTACAACAGAGGCCAACACCAAAAGGGTCACTTGAAGCAATTCAGTATGGATGAGTAGCTGTAAGACATATGGACCATGTTACTATCTTCTTACTTGATTTGATACCTTAGCTGTACCATTTATTTCTGCTCTTCAGTGTAACTTGAACCTCCACATCTGTGCGATACTTAACAGCACAGCAAACCAGCACAGATACGAACAATTGGATGTGCTTTGCTGTTGTTTTGGATGCATTCACACAAAATAATCATTGCTGTTGTTTGGAGCATAAGAATAAGAATTCCTATCAGCGCATACACCTAATATTGAATGTTGTTTGCAGTGTTGGATGAACAGAACAATTATTGGCGAGCAAAAAAATCATCCCCATTAACTTCAATGTCAACAGATAGTATTCACAACCACTTACATCCAGTCTTAGTCACAGTGGGTGAGTTTTGAATGGGTTAAACATGTGTATACAACCTTTGACAACGTTTGACAGTGAGCAGTTTTGTAAGGCTGTGGTTAAAAATAAGAAATACATTTATTGTGTGCTACTGTAGTCCTGTGATAATCCTTGCTTCCAGTGAACAGGAAGACATGACAGACCCAATCTTGGGCAGTGAAACATTGTGGCTTGGGAAGGCAAACAGATGGGAACACAGATTAGCAGCATGAGTTTTATGGTAAAATTCCAGAGAAGTTTTATTGTGTTTTCTCATCCCAAGTGAATAAAGGGAGAAATATTTGCACAAACACAAAAATAAGGTCATTTTAAGGTTTCTCTGAGAATATTCCATTGCATTAAAATTGTTTCTTATCTATAATGCCCTTTCCTGTAGTAACAAGGATGTTTGATTGATATGAATAGTTTGTTTTTATTGGAATTTAAAAGCTATCACAGTTTTTGTTTTCCAGTACTTGTGGGAAAGGCTTGGGGGTGGATCATTGTTCACTGATGGCACTGTGGTTTCTTGAAAGTGATACTTATTCAATGCTGTGTTTTTTTTGTAATGCATGGGTGAATGAACAGGAGCGGTTCGAGATTATATGGTCAGCGAGTTCTCATTTTCCCATTTAAAGAGAGTGACTGCGATAAAATTATTTAGAGTGGATGTGATGTAACCTGATCTAACGCTGATATTATTCTATGTGCCATCTGTGGTAGCCATAGAGATGACTCAATTGTGAATGCTGTAAAGGCACCTATCTTTGATTTGATTTGATTTATTATTGTCACATGTATTGGGACACAGTGAAAAATATTGTTTCCTGCGCGTTATACAGACAAAGCATACTGTTCATAGAGTACATAGGAAAGAAGGAAGGAGAAAGTGAAGAATATATTTTTACAGCCGTAGTTAGGGTGTAGAGAAAGATCAACTTAATGTAAGGTAGGTCCATTCAAAAGTCTGATGGCAGCACGGAAGAAACTGTTCCTGAATCGGTTGGTATGTGACCTCAGACTTTTGTATCATTTTCCCAACGGAAGAAGGTGGAAGGAGTATGTCCGAGGTGCATGGAGTTCTTGATTATGCTGGCTGCTTTTCTGAGGCAGTGGGAAGTGTAGATGGAGTTAATGGATGGGAGGCTGGTTTGCGTGTTGGACTGGGCTATGTTCACAAACCTTTGTAGTTTCTTGTGGTCTTGATCAAATTAGATTTGTTAGCCAACTTTTTACATGGGGGAGTTATTAGAGACATTGCTATTCTGTTTCCTGGGATTATCAAAAAAAGATTTACACGGATCATTCCGGACTGGTCAGAAGGGTTATACATATCAAGAAGGATTCTTTTTTTTGAAGGCTGAGCAGTGAACTGATTGAGGCCTTGTAGCTTATGGTAGGATAAATGTGGAGAGTATGTTTACACTTGAATAAAGTTGGGGACCATTATTGAGATACCCAGTCAGGAAGTCTCACCCGAATGTATATTGAGGAGTACCAGGGCTCGGATTCTGACTTTGTAACTGAAGCACTCTTAGGAGTGGCGATAAGTTTTGTAAATAAAGGGAATCTGTTGAAAGGACATCGGCCTCTGAGGAGTTACATCAGGTGTTGTCTGGCAGTGACCTCTTCCAGTTCATGGCCCATCCTGAGCAACTCCTTATCTTGCACACTGATCACCAGCTGGATGCTAATTGGCCAGAAAATATGTGACTGTGGCAGGAGCAAATATCAAAAAAGGAGGTCCATTGGCACCCACTTCTGCTAGCACTCCTGTGACCCCACCTAGAACATAGAACATAGAACAGTACAGCACAGAACAGGCCCTTCGGCCCACGATGTTGTGCCGACCTTCATCTGAAACCAAGATCAAGCTATCCCACTCCCTACCATCCTGGTGTGCTCCATGTGCCTATCCAATAACCGCTTAAATGTTCCTAAAGTGTCTGACTCCACTATCACTGCAGGCAGTCCATTCCACACCCCAACCACTCTCTGCGTGAAGAACCTACCTCTGATATCCTTCCTATATCTCCCACCATGAACCCTATAGTTATGCCCCCTCGTAATAGCTCCATCCACCCGAGGAAATAGTCTTTGAACGTTCACTCGATCTATCCCCTTCATCATTTTATAAACCTCTATTAAGTCTCCCCTCAATCTCCTCCGCTCCAGAGAGAACAGCCCCAGCTCCCTCAACCTTTCCTCATAAGACCGACACTCCAAACCAGGCAGCATCCTGGTAAATCTCCTCTGCACTCTTTCCAGCGCTTCCACATCCTTCTTATAGTGAGGTGACCAGAACTGCACGCAATATTCCAAATGCGGTCTCACCAAGGTCCTGTACAGTTGCAGCATAACCCCACGGCTCTTAAACTCCAACCCCCTGTTAATAAAAGCTAACACACTATATGCCTTCTTCACAGCTCTATCCACTTGAGTGGCAACCTTTAGAGATCTGTGGATATGGACCCCAAGATCTCTCTGTTCCTCCACAGTCTTCAGAACCCTACCTTTGACCCTGTAATCCACATTTAAATTAGTCCTACCAAAATGAATCACCTCACATTTATCAGGGTTAAACTCCATTTGCCATTTTTCAGCCCAGCTTTGCATCCTATCTATGTCTCTTTGCAGCCTACAACACCCCTCCACCTCATCCACTACTCCGCCAATCTTGGTGTCATCAGCAAATTTACTGATCCACCCTTCAGCCCCCTCCTCTAAGTCATTAATAAAAATCACAAAGAGCAGAGGACCAAGCACCGATCCCTGCGGCACTCCGCTAGCAACCTGCCTCCAGTCCGAAAATTTTCTATCCACCACCACCCTCTGTCTTCGATCAGACAGCCAGTTACCTATCCAATCGGCCAACTTTCCCTCTATCCCACACCTCCTTACTTTCATCATAAGCCGACCATGGGGGACCTTATCAAACGCCTTACTAAAATCCATGTATATGACATCAACCGCCCTACCTTCATCAACACACCTAGTTACCTCCTCAAAAAATTCTATCAAATTTGTGAGGCACGATTTGCCCTTCACAAATCCGTGCTGACTATCCCGGATTAATCCGCATCTTTCTAAATGGTCGTAAATCTCATCCCTAAGGACCTTTTCCATCAATAACCTAGTTACATTAAAATCCAGCCATCATAGCACTTTGTTGAAAAATGACAATAAATCAACTTTGGCATACAAATCACGTCCATAAACACAGTTTAAAGCTGTAATCACTGTGACCAGCTCCAAGTAGAATGTTTAGGTGATGATCCACAGAATATAATAGAACATTCTTCCTCTGTATAATAGGGCTTTGCACTGCTGTACATATGTGACGGATGTAGTCGGTCATACTGCTGTACATATGTGACGGATATGTGATGATGTAGTCAGAAAACCTCAGAAGCAAACTTGAAAGGGTTAATAACCACATAAGTTTAAAAATCACATAAGCTGCAAGCTGAATCTCAGTCACACAGGGAAAGCTATGTGCAAATGGCAGGTTTTGATTAAAGTAAGCTCAGATAGAAGTCAAGGACCATCGAATTGAATGATGTGTAGCTGCAGTGTCATGTCTGCCCATTAGAACAAGGAACAATGGAAAGGGAGGTTGAGATATCATTGGTCAGAGGTATAGCTCTGCGGCACGGTGGCACAGTGGTTAGCACTGCTGCCTCACAGTGCCAGGGACCCGGGTTTGATTCCCAGGTTAGGTCACTGTCTGTGCGGAGTTTTCACATTCTCCCCATGTTTGTGTGGGTTTCCTCTGGGTGCTCCAGTTTCCTCCCACCGCTTGGAAGACATGCTGGTTAGGTATATTGATCATGCCAAATTCTCCCTCAGTGTATCTGAACAGGCGCCGGAGTGTGGCGACTAGTGGATTTTCACAGTAACTTCATTGCAATGTTAATGCAAGCCTACTTGTGACTAATAAATAAACTTTAGCTATAATTACTTGATGATATAACATGCACAAGTTTTAATGGACATTATACCTTTATGTGTACATGATGTAACCTTAACTATGATTGGATAGAGATAACTCCTATGCGCCGATTGGTATATGCTAATTACTTGAAACCGATGCTGAGACTTTAATTGCCTATGTATTTCTGAATTTTCCACTCTGAATGGTCGGAATGATTTCAGTCAGAATCCTATAGCTATAATTTTTCTTTAATAAGTCATCTTGAATCACTCTGTTACTTTGGCTACTTGAGATATAGCTTTAAATATAATAAGAAAATCATCGTATCAGCTCCGTAACAAACCTCAATTAATCACATCTAGACATAACATCAACTGCATCTGCCTGGTCATCTTTTGTCTACATCTGTTATGTATCAGTTCAGTATAATCCTTGTGAAAAGAAAAAGTAGCAAAGGCTTAAAAATGAGAACCAGGATTTTGGCAGCACTCTGGTGATGGGCTGTGAAGTGGGTGGGTTGGTAAAATAGTGGCAGAAAGTGTCAAGAGGGAAGACCTCCATCTTCAGGGCACATTCGAAAGTGGGAATGGCAGCGATTCAGTCACTTGATGGTCTGAGGTGGACAGCCAATTAATTCAATGAAGTGACCAATGAAGCGCAACTTCCTACCCCACCAGCATTTGATTGGTGTCAGGATAGCCCCTGTTGTGTGGGCGGACCACCAGGTAGATTAACAAAGCTTCACAGTGGTTCCCAGCAAGGCTGGGGAAGGTGGGGGGTGGGTGGGGGGGTGGGGGGTGGGTGGATGTGGGGAGTGGTGCAGTCAGGGGTTTGGGGAGGGTTGGCTTTTCCTTTATAATCACTCTTTGGTCCACCAAGGTCCCCCTGGCAGCAACGGTTGCACCCATGGCATCAATGCTCCTGCTGGAAGATTCGCCCCTCTGATTGCTTGGCCCTGCCTGCCCAACCCCACCACATAAAAAATAATGAGGACATTAAGGGTTGTGGGGGACAGACAGGAGAGTGGATTTAAGGCTATAGTCAGATTAACCATGATCTTATTGAATGGTGGACCAGGCTCAATGAAACAAAATACCTACTCCTGCAGATCTTCTGATGTGCCTCAACATAGATATACCCTATTCATCTCCCTGCGGCTCCAATCAATTGTACCTCTATCTGTGGCATTGCTAACGCTGTTGAGCTGCCGACTATGTAGGTGGATGTTTTGTTTTAAATAGATTTTGAAGAATATTGTGTCATTCTGTAAAGAAGGCTGTGTGTTATAGATGGTTTAATTAATCTGGGGAAAGGCTAATGGAGACAATGGCCAGAAGTTTACTGCCTCACCCAACCCAAATCAGGGCCGGAGAGGCTCGCAAAAAGGTATTCTCCATTGGCCTCGGGTGGGTGAGTCGGTAAAATTCCAGCAAATGTATCTGGGAGAGTTGAGATATTAAAAAAGGAGACAGACTTATTGCATGCATTTGTAATGAAACAATGATAAAGTGGATTTATAAGTGAATAAGCATAGTTTAGAAATTTGCATCATGAGATAGATAGGGAGTTGACTTTTTAGTTATTACATTTCAAAGTGGAATGGAAGTGAGTGAGATGTCATTTGGTATCGATATACTAAAGCAACTGCAGTTTTGCCTTGGATAGTATTACTGGATTTGTATAATTTACATTTATAAGGGAGTGTTGCCAAGGTGTTTACTTAGATATTCTGACCAAGTGGTATTATTGGGGAATGCTTTGTAGGTGTGTTTTAACTATGTAAAACACTTTATACATATGTTTTTCTTCCTGTTAATAGATTTTTTATTTTTTATGAAATGTTTCTGGAATATTGTATTTCTGGGATCAGTAGGTTTCTTCTCATTTTCAGAATACAACAAAAAAGCTATGATCAGTAAGATAAATTTCCCTGTGGGATTTGACATAGTTAAATAATGTCAGCTGTGGTTATAACACCGACCCTCTGTTTGGGCGGGCAGTTCTGAGAGATGACCATAGTAATAATCTAGCTATGTTAGGGGTTGTGGGTTTTAGCAAAAGGAAAAGATGTGATTTACACGCGTAGATTCAAGCTAACAGCAACAGATTTATTGAAGGAGCTGGCTGCCCGTACAGAGGGCAAAATTAAAGTAAAACGGCAGCCTGTGCAACACCCTAAGGACATTACCATTGAATCATGTGATCAGCTCCTAAAGCAAGCTACAAGCACTTAAATATATAACAACCACCATCTTTAATTAGATGGGAGTTCCACAGGTAGCCTCTTAATTGCCGTCACTGGAAAAAGTCTCCCCCATGGTGTATTGGTGTCCACCCAAAGCGTGACTTCTTACCTAGTCTAAGGATTTTGAAATCAACTTTATTTCATATTGCAAGCTGCCCGATTCTTCAATTAATCAATTCTTTCTGAAAAATATAAAGAACAATTATTTCATTGTCACTTTGGCCAGAGTTTTCTGCCCCCCACCCCTCCCTCCACCAGCAGGATCTTTCAGTCCTGCCAAAGTCAATGGATATTTGAATCACTCGCTACATCCACTATGGGGGAACCCTTCACAGCAGGGTGATTAGTTGATGAATTCAAACGTTTTTTAAATGGAATGGCCTGGGCTGAACCAGTACATATATATCTCCAATCCTCCTTCTCATGCCAGACACAATGAGTGCCACCACAACATGAGACACAGAAATAAATCGGAAATTTGTTTTTTTTTTGCACTCTTGGTTTTCATTTTATCTTGCAGACATTTCATAACAATTCAGCGAAAAAAAAGAAATCCAATTGGATCAACTGAATTAGATGACCACAATACTGTACGCTGACATGCATGCATATGTGTACCAGATTTCGCACATGATCTACTATGGATACTTATTTCAAAACAAGTAATGCTCTGAGCTTACCTAAGAATAAGTAAGGTAATAAAAGCAGTCTGCTAAAGCACAAGACAAACTTTTCACTCTTAATTGCACTCCAGGGATAACCCATAAAACGAAAACCCAGTCATGAGTAATATAGCGTCACCACCCGATAGAATCATCACCTGGTTACTGATTTACTCCCTTGAATCCCATGTTTTCTGAATGTTCTGTGGTGCTAGTATTTGCTTCATGGTGTAACAGACCCAGACTCTGCCTTATCATTTCAAAGAACAACAAAGAACAATACAGCACAGGAACAGGCCCTTCGGTCCTCCAAGCCCGCGCCGCTCCCTGGTCCCAACTAGACCATTCTTTTGTATCCCTCCATTCCCACTCCGTTCATATGGCTGTCTAGATAAGTCTTAAACGTTCCCAGTGTGTCCGCCTCCACCACCTTGCCTGGCAGCGCATTCCAGGCCCCCACCACCCTCTGTGTAAAATATGTCCGTCTGATATCCGTGTTAAACCTCCCCCCCTTCACCTTGAACCTATGACCCCTCGTGAACGTCACCACCAACCTGGGGAAAAGCTTTATATATCAAATAAACACAATTAGAAGCCTATGCACTGATGACAACTGACAGCGATATATATTGTCAATCCTTAATCTGTCTCTATTAATAAAATTTATCTTAAAGAGAGGTCGAACATAGTCTGTGCTACAGGATCTTTTATAATATTAATGATTAAGCAAAAGCCCCTTCAATAATTATTCTAATTCTATAATTCTATGATCAGACATCACTGTGAGTTTACCACCACCTTCTCAAGGGCAATTAGGGATGGGCAATAAATGCTGGCCAGCCAGCAACACCCATGTCCCATGAATGAATAAAAAAGAAGTATGTCACAAGTAAGCTAAATTCTATCTGACCAACACTGTTATTAAGATATTTGCAATTATGCTGAGAGAAGACACATGTCAAAGTTTTTTGTCTTGCACTCATCAGGACAGTGGCAGTGGGAAGAGACCCTTAACAGGACAATAATTGCCCACTTAAGGTCCTCACTTGGCAGTGGGGCATGAAGGGGCCTTCATGGGCCTTCCCGCCTAATAGGGGTGGTATCAGGTGGGGTGCTCACCTGCCACTTTCCCAGTTAATTGAATGCCCCAATGCCAACAAACATGTCACAGATGAGACCATGAAATAGTGCCCAGTCAGTCCTCTAACATGTGTAATGTTCCTCAGAATATCATGGTCCGAACGGTGTAAGTGGGATCTAATAGTGAACAACAGAGGCTTCACAGAGTTGGCCCCAGTCCTAAACCCTGCTACTTCAAATCACTGGGTTTTTTTTCTTACAAGAAAGATGCTGGGTGAATATTACACATAGAAAGGTGCACTGTAGATATCCATAGAATCTCTACTGTGCAGAAGGAGGCCATTTGGCCCATTGAGTCTGCACCGACTCTCTAAAAGAGCATCTTACCCAGCTCTCCCACCTCCCAGCCCCCCAACCCTATCCCCTTAACCCTGCACATTAACCAGGTTAATCCACCTAACCCACACATGTGCGGACACTAAGGGGCAGTTTGGCACAGCCAATCCACCGAACTTGCACATCTTTGGAGTGTGGGAGGAAACCGGGGCATCCAGAGGAAACCCACACAGAAATGGGGAGAACATGCAAACTCCACATAGACAGTCAGCCAAGGCCGGAACCGTGGCATATCTTTCGTGATGGCCGTTTTCTTGTTTTTTTGAAGGTTCCTACGAATTTCCAATTAAAATGTAAAGTGCCAGCAACATGCACGTGAGACACATGTACAGGGGATATTGTTCATTGTTGCAACCCACTGTCAGCTGGCAATGCTGCAACTATAATAAAAAGCTGGGCGATAATAAAACCTCTTGGACAAACAGGAAGGCTCATCTTTCCAGCCAAGACTTTCCAGCCCGACTCCATTTCCATTGACAGACGACATGTTGAAAGTACAAGGGTGGCACTTGTGTTTCTCAGACTTAAATTTTAGTTGTGACTATTTCACATTACTCTGGTTTCACATTATTCATGTATGCATCATTGTTATTTGTTGAGATTGGCTTAGTCAGAGCACTAAACATACCGGCACATCTCAGGTTGGTACATAGCAGGAAAGCTACGGACATTTTTCACTGTGGAAGAAATAATGTTGTATTTATGCATTTACTCTTTATTGAATGTTCTTACATTGTTCTGGTCACTCTGTGGGACGTGGCTGAACTTGCAGGCTCAGTTGACCCTCCCTTCCATCCACTTTAGAGGTTGTTGTCCAATATCGCTCTCACCAGGAATAATCAAAATGTTGTGGGCGAACTCAACTCCCTGCCAGCCAACACCCTGAGATGGAGCCACCTGTTGGACAGTACTGGAACTGCCCTTTAGCTCCTCATTTTCTTACCATGACTGACAGTTCCTACCAGGCCCTTCCCACGTTACTCTTCCAAGACCTTTGCCACACCATCTGTCCTTCTTTGGATCCCTCTTTTACTCCCCCACATCTCTGACCCCACTCTACACACCTCTCCCCTCAACATTGACTTGTCCCTGCCAATCCCAAGCCTCCATGCATTCTCCTGCTTCCCTCCCATTGGCCACAGAATTCAACAGGGAAAACCGATGACCTCGGACACAACCGCACAAAGGTGCACACCACCTTTAAACAAACGTGAACCAGGTGCCATAGGATTCTTGTGTGCTGTGGGTTTAATCATAAAGATATACATAATTTCAAAATATTTTAACATAATGAGTATTCATGCATGCAAATCTTTTAGAAATAGGAAACTGCCACAAACATGTAGATCGCGATCTTACCTGCCGTTCATGCCACGCTCCCGCTGCAGTGAACAGAGATTTGGCTGGTCGCCAAATCCTCCGACTTCACTGCAACAGGGTGGGAAAATCCCACTGGTGTGAATGGTGGTAAGATTCCAGCCATCAAATCATAGAATCCCTACAGTGCAGAAGAAGGCCATTCAGCCCATTGAGTCTGCACCAGCTCTCTGACAGAGTGTCTCAGATCACCAACGACCTGTCCTGGTCCCCCCATGCCGACACTATAGTTAAGAAAGCCCATCAACGCCTCTATTTTCTCAGAAGACTAAGCATGTCAGCTACGACTCTCACCAACTTTTACAGATGCACCATATAAAAAGCATTCTTTCTAGTTGTATCACAGCTTGGTATGGCTCCTGCTCTGCCAAGAACTGCAAGGAACTACAAAAAGTCGTGAATGTAGCCCAATGCATCATGCAAACCAGCCTCCCATCCATTGACTCTGTCTACACTTGCCGCTGCCTCGGCAAAGCAGCCAGCATAATTAAAGACCCCACGCACCCCAGACATTTTCCCTTCCACCTTCTTCCTTTGGGAAAAAGATACAAAAGTCCGAGGTCATATACCAACTGACTCAAGAACAACTTCTTTTGAATGGACTTATCTTGCATTAAGTTGATCTTTTGCTGCACCCTAGCTATGACTGTAACACTACATTCTGTATTCTCTCATTTCCTTCTCTATGAATGGGATGCTTTGTCTGTATAGCACACATGAAACAATACTTTTCACTGTATGTTAATACATGTGACAATAATAAATCAAATCACTCAGGCTGTTCCTCAATCCCACTCCCTCCCTCCCCCAAACCCCACACATTTTCCATGGCTAATCCATCTAACCTACACATCTTTGTACACTATGGGACAATTTATCATGGCCAACTCATCCAACCTGCACATCTTTGGAGTGAGGGAGTAAACTGGGGCACTCGGAGGAAACCCACACAGACACGGGGAGAACTTGTAAACACCACACCGTAAGCCAGAATTGAACCTGGGTCCCTGGAGCTGTGAGGCAGCAGTGCTAACCATGTGCCACTGTGCCACCCACTGAGTTAATCTCTAAATTTGAACCTGGCACTTGGATTGTGAAATTTCAGCTCCCCCTCAATTCAGTCACTCTACCCACCATGTTTTCAGCTTTTGTAGGCCCCATAAAATATCCCCTTTGTGGTATCTCCTTGCTGGGGGAGGGGAGGCACATAAGCATATCGCTGACATTGGCATGTCCTGCCATTGACCAGGTCAGGATTCAAATTAGAGGATCTTCTGGTGAGGGAGATGTTCACTCTATATACAGTGCTTCTCGTGACACTTTCCACAATCTTGAACAAGTGAATAGTTTTACTCAGACTCTCACTATTGACTGCACTGTAAAACTTTCTCTCAGCCATTTGATTGATGCTAAAATGTTTTACACAAGCTGATATGTGTGAGAGATGGGCTGATGTTATCAGCCAGTAAAACGATTACCATGATGGATTTCTCTGCCAGTGAAATGGACTAATAACTTTTTTGGAACTTTTCTGTGAATCCTTGTTGAGAAGTTGCCAACCGTGACACATGATAAATACCTTTTATATGCAAGGGAATGCTAAATAACTGGTAACTGACAAAATGAGTTATAGTTACCTCATGAACAGAGATATTTTTCCACTGCCCCCACTGTAGAATCTTGGGGAGAAATACTTCAAATAATTGCAGGCATTTTGGCATTTCAGATGCCAGGTAACCTCATGCCTGCACAGATGAGATGAGAGATCCTTTGGGATTTTGCCCTAATCCAAGGGCTCAGTTCAATTGGCCTTAGCCTCTTATCATAGAATCCTACAGTGCAAAAGGACACCATTTGGCCCACCGAGTCTGCACTAACCACAATCCTACCCAGGCCCTATCCCCATAACCCCATGCATTTACCCTAACTAGTCTCCCTGACACTAAGTGGCAATTTAGCATGGCCAATCCACCTAACCCGCACATCTTTAGACTGTGGGAGGAAGCTGGAGCACCTGGAGGAAACCTACGCAGACACGGGGAGAATGTGCAGACTCTGCACAGACAGTGACGGCAAAGCGGCCAGCATAATTAAGGACCCCACGCACCCCGGGCATTCTCTCTTCCACTTTCTTCCGTTGGGAAAAAGATGCAAAATTCCGAAGTCAGGTACCAACCGACTCAAGAACAGCTTCTTCCCTGCTGCTGTCAGACTTTTGAATGGACTTACCTTGCATTAAGTTGATCTTTCTCTACATCCTAGCCATGACTGTAACACTACATTCTACACTCTCTTGTTTCCTTCTCTATGTACGGTATGCTTTGCCTGTATAGCATGCAGGAAACAATACTTTTCATTGTATGTTAATACATGTGACAATAATAAATCAAATCAAATTTGGGAATCGAACCTGGGTCCCTGGTGCTGTGAGGCAGCAGTGCGAACCACTGTGCCACCCTGCCGCAAACAAGCCATGGCAAACAAGTGATCTTCAACCTCAGCAAAGGTATTACCCTCTTCCCTCAAGAGGATTGTGTGCATTTATTTCCACAGGCATTGATATAAAAATCTGTCTTGTGAAAGCAGATGTGTGAAAAAAATAAGGAAAGATAAGCAAAAGGGAGTTGTGGATCAGTAATTTTGTAGACTCCTTTCTGAAGTGGAACAATATGCATGATTCACAATGATTCTCGTAGAGGATAAGTGACTACTTAGTTTTTAAACAGTGACATATCTAACAGTTAAAGGCTGTGCTATGTATTAAATAGACCGCTACACACTCTCTCACATATAGCCCTTCAAATCAATGAAATCTTGGATGGGCTGTTACCTTGCAGTTAAAAACGACAGAAGGCGATCATCGTACAGTAACTCTACCATATTTGAAGGGGTAGATAAACAATTGAGACAGCATGAAAATTCAACATCATTGCACTTTAACTGCACCAATATATAAGCATTCTTCCTACCAATGAAATGCAAAAACTTACTGTGCTGCCTAAAAGCAACTACTTGCGCTCGCTAGGAGCAATGAGCAAGATCTCCTTACTTCAGATATTTCAAGGTTCCAGGACCCCCAGGTCCAGTCTAGCACCAATTTACCCAAGTAGATAAGACCTGAGTAAGATTTAGACCATTGCAATCACTAATATCATTTTAAATGAATCCTATTTTTGCAGAGGTGAGATTAATCATCTTCAGTAAATTTCACTGTTACAATGCGTAAAATACACTTTTATCAATATTGGAGAATAACACAGTGCAAAGGACAGAAAATAGGGTGCAAGATCAAATCATGAGGAAAACAGCTTCCGAGGGTAGGCTGAACTTTAGGAAGAAATTATGTTAGAAATTATTGAACAATAGCATGGTGGCACAGTGGTTAGCACTGCTGTCTCACAGTGCTAGGGACTAGGGTTCGATTCGCAGTTTGGGTCACTGTCTGTGCGGAGTCTGCATGTTCTCCCCATGTCTGCGTGGGTTTCCTCTGGGTGCTTCTGTTTCCTCCCACAGTCCGAAAGACATGCTGGTTAGGTGGATTGGTCATGCTAAACTCTCCCTCAGTGTTCCCGATCAGGCGCTGGAGTGTGGAGACTAAGGGATTTTCACTGTAACTTCATTACAGTGTTAATATAAGCTTATTTGTGACACTAATAAATAAAAGAAAAATAAATACTATTGAAATAATGAAGGAAACAGAAGGATAGTGGGAAATGGCTGGAAGAGGCAATTAGAGTGGGAGGTGCTTAGGTGGAGCATAGACCAGTTAGGCTGAATGGCATCTCTTTGCACTATAGATTATACATAAACTTCTATGTAAGTTGAAAGAGACAATCCTTGGTGATTTTCTTGAGCTTTCTCAGTTAACCTCTTTACACTCTATCCATGGTTCCAATCACCCGCCTAAGGAATCTTTTAGTTCGAGAACCTTGGTAAAATGAAAGCTCAGCATTGCAACCAATTCAGGCAAACAGTCAAAGAAACCAATAGAAGAGTTAATTAGATAGCCAAAACAATAGAAGCCAGGTTGGAAAAAGTTGAGCTTCAAACTGCATTGTGCTTTGGTCAGAGCACACTGACCATACTGTGTCCTTGCTCTGGTTACCTTGATATCAGAGAAAGATTCAAAGATTGGAGGCAATATGGCGTAAAGCCACAAGACTAGTTTATCATGTCAGAGAGGCAATCTTGTGGAGATGCATAAGACAGCAAACAGTATTTCAAAGGACAATCAGGACCAATGATCAAAAGCAAAATGGGGAGAGTAGAATAGGAATACAAAGCAAAAACACAGAAATGCTATTGGATGCCACAAAGAGGGAATCTTTCAGGTTTTTCTGAATGAATGACTGACCTGACTTATCCATTATTTATCTTACATGTGTAAACATTGCTTTTTAAAATTATTTTTCTTTGTGTCTTTATTGTTTTCTTTTCTTTCTTTTTATTTCATTTTCTTTCTCTACTTTATTTTTGATTTAACTTGTCGCGCCTTTTTGTTTCTTTTTGTCCTGCAGCAAGGGGTAATAACTGGAGAGCTGTGTTGGCATTTGAGAATTGCCTCATGGTGCTTTCTCTGCACTGCCTCCAATGTTTCAGTTTTGCTCCTGTATCTTTGCAACCCTGGTGCCTGCGACTGACTGTAACACGTTCTCCACCATGTTCTGCCGTGGTTTGAGCTAATCAAGTTTATTATTTAATCCAGTGGCTTGATTATATACTCCGTTTCACAGGAGTACAAATCATGTTTGACAACAGGACAATTTAATGGACAGCTGCGAAAGAATGTGCCAATGCTTAGCCTGTAGAACTTGAACTTTGCAAATTCAATGCAAGCACTGTTTCTGCCAATCCACAGCCTCATCATTTTTCTCTCAATCACTCTGGCAGTAATAAAATATATTGGCTGCGTACAGCACTTTTCTGTGTTACCTGCATATTTGTTCCTCTCCATTTCATTAACTTTTGAAAACTTGAGAGAAGGAATGGCTTGTGGTGAGCAGAAACCTGTCTACCCCAAGTATGTCAAGATGGCCGATATAACACACTGACTATTACTGCATGCTCACAAAATTTTGAGAACTCCAGTAACGGCACAATCTATGCTAGATTAAAATGTGGGGTTAAAAAAAATTATCTTTGCTCAAAATTAGAACTGCCCCATGGTATAAAACTACTATATAAAAATCTTTGCAGTATGGAAATATTTTTTTAAAAATTGTATGACCCTGGTATTCCTTTAGGAAGTCTGCACAAATTGTAAAATTGCTTGATGCCAATGGATGCCAAACATAACGCTCAACTTGCTCCTATTGTCCAAGAAATGGGAAGACTATGATGGATGTTTTCACTGACAGAGAATGGACAACGTAACATCATTTCCTTTTGGTCAGTGAGCAACGTGTGAAATGGATTGATGTATCTGTGGAAACATGGGAAAATAGAAACTAGAATAGGCCATTTAGCCCCTTGACTTTGCTATTCAGTTAGAATATGCATGATCTATATCTCAACTCCATTTTACTTTGCTCCGCATCCTTTACTTAACAAAAAACTATGTATCTCAATGCTGAAAGTGTCATTTGTCCCAGCATCCACAATATTTTGGGGGAAGGCTTCCAAATTTCCATAACCATTATGGGCGGTACGGTGGCACAATGGTTAGCACTGGTGCTTCACAGTGCTGGGTTCGATTCCAGCCTCAGGTGATTGTGTGGAGTTTGAACGGTGTCCGCGTGGGTTTCCTCCGGGTGCTCCAGTTTCCTTCCACAGTCCAAGAATGTGCAAGTTAAGTTGATTGGCCATGCTAAATTGACCCTAGTGTCAGGGGGTTAGCAGGGTAAATATGTGGGGTTATGGGGATGGGGCCTGGGTGGGATTGTGGTCGGTGCGGATTCGATGGGTCGAATGGCCTTCTTCTGCACTGTAGGGATTCTATGAAGTCCCAGTCAGTAAAATCGCTTCAGAAGATTTTCACTCCTCCAACTTTAAATGCTTTCCTTAGCTTGATTTGATGAACAGAATATTTATCCGCAGTCCTATCTAAGGAGCGATTTAAATGTTTCGGAAGATTCAGAAGTTAATTATGGTCCGATTTTTGTTTCAGCTATCGACTCTTTGTTGCAAGACAAAATCACGGCACAATCACAGACACCACTTTGATTTATGTTTATTAAATTTTATAAGATACAGCTATCAACGTAGAGTTAATTCTATCTTAAGCAGCTTGAGACATTTCTGAGAGCTACAATGAGAGAAATGAAAAATGCAGCTCATAATTAAATTTTTATTTGCAAA